>NW_003303744.1:1214719-1251819 GCF_000142945.1 Phytophthora infestans T30-4
TCAAGGTTTAGAGGGTAGTATTATTCAGATGATTAGTCACGGATTAGTATCAAGTGGTTTATTTTTTTCAATTGGATGTTTATATGATAGATATCATACACGTTTTATTAATTATTACGGCGGTTTAGCACATACAATGCCTTTATTTTGTATTGCATTATTTATTTATGTATTAGCAAATATGTCTATTCCAGGTTCAAGTAGTTTTGTTGGAGAAATTCTTATTTTAACAGGTATTTTAGCGATAACGAACCCCGTGAAGTGGTCCTGGAACAGCAGCAGTGCAGTATTGCCCCGCTGAGTTCGAGGAAGGGGAATCACGAAATCCATTGACACGACTTGGAATGGATGGTCTGACACCACATTTCCCGGCGAATAACCTCTCAACTGTGGCTTGCTCTTACTAGTATTGCAGTCCTCGCAGGCCCTAAATTGTTTCGCCACGTCGGCGTAAAGACCAATCCAGTAGTAGTCGGCTTTGACTCGGTGATACGTTCTGACGATGCCTTGATGCCCTCCTTCGATCGAGTTGTGGCAGTTATGAAGTATTTCGTCGACCATGGTTGACGGAATCACCAATCTCAATGAGAGGTTCGGCTCGCCGAGTTCGCCTAGTCGGCGGGCTTCATCTCGGCAATATAACAGGCCGTCTTCGCTGAGTACAAAGACTTCTGCGACTTTGCCGGCATTCTGAGCTCGACGGTGTGTAAGGTCCTCCAATTCACCTCTCAGGTACGCCTTCAGATCGGCCCACCTGAGTTCTTCATCTTGTGCCTTCGCGATTCGTCGTCTCCGCTCAGTCTGTACCGTCACTGGATCAATGTCGTTGGCATTCTGAGCTGTCTGGGCTGACTCCATCTGCGATCCTGTTTCGACATTCGGGGTCGTGTGGTTAATCCGCCGAGTCGACGCCCTGCTGACTTGTTCGAATTCATCTCCACTGCTTTCAAACGCGGATTCTCCAGGATTGGTAGACATGGCTTCATGATCCTGACTTTCTCCTCTTGCTCTAGCCGAGTCTTCATCCAGCTCGTCCTCAAAGTGAACTCGGCGTACTCGGCTACGAGTGACTGCCGTGACAATCGGTGTTTCCGCTGGGTTGTCTGTGGCGTACAGTTCTTCGGCTACGCAATTAATCATTCTCAGCTCTGCTTTCCTATCCGTCCCAAGAACTACTCGTCCAGCTTTAGCTTCCAGTGCTTCTGTAGCGAGAGAATCAGCCGCTGCGTTATAGTGTCGCGCTATGTGTCGATACCGGACCGAGTTGAGTTGTTTCGTGAGATCCTTGTGCCGAGCTAGTTCCACTTGCAACGTTTCCTTCTTGCATGCTATTACCCCCATGGATTGCTGGTTTGCAAGCCGGGAGTCACCCACGATAATCAGATCGGTTATCCCTCGGTCAATCGCCGCCAAGACTCCATTGTTCATGCCGGTGTACTCGGCGATGTTGACTGTGGTGGACGACAGGTACGCACTCGCAGCAATCTCAATGTCCCAATTCGGAAAGCGCCACAGTATCCACGAACAACTGCCATACCCGCCGTATTTAGCCGTCTTCGCTGAGCCATCAAATGACAGCACGCATCCTGCAAAGTCAGCTGGTATTCGGGCATATAGCAGCGCTGGGTCCATTCGAACTGTCGCCGAGTTCTTGGAGGGAGGTGCCAGGTGCTTCAAGGAATCGTCGAGTCCGATAAACGGGGTTATCGACGCCTGGAGCAACTGGGCGAAGTCTACATCTCGCTCACGTACTCGTTTCACCTTCAAATCGTAGGGCGACAACATAACTGCGAAACTGACTGCGCGACCGTACAGCGACTTTGACTTAAACACCCACTCCAGCGTGGAGAAACGGGTGTAGACGTGAAGCGTCTTTCCCGCCAAGAGAGTGTAGCACACTTTCAGCAATTGCAACAGCGCGACTACTTCTTTCTCAGCGGGATGATAGCCGAGTTCGTTCTCCTTTAGTACGCGTCCGCAGAAGCGAACTGGGTGCAGCTTGTCGTCGTGTGGTTGCATCAACGTACTGCTCAGCGCCCACTCATTGGCGTACAACATTATGTGGACTTCTTTCGCCGAGTCGAAATGACGCAGAATTGGAGCTTCTGCTACCCGTCTTTTGAGCTCGGCGAATGATGCTTTTGCTGACGCCAGGTCACCCCCAGGGCCAAAGTCCGTATCCTTTGGCTGATAGAGTACTGCTCCGTAAACAGCCAAGTTCTGGATGAATCGGCCGTAATAGTTGAGGGCACCGAGGAACGCTTGCATCCCCTTCTTCGATTTCGGGAAGGCGAGCTCGGCGATCGCGGCTATCTTCTTCGCATCAGCGCGTATGCCACTCGGCGTAATCTCGTGCGATAGGAAATCAACCTTGGGTTGGATAAAGATACTCTTGGTAAAGCTGATGCTAATTCGACATTCTGTGAACCGGGCTAGTAATCGGTCGAGTGTCTCCAAGCAGGCGTCGAACGTCTCCCCTCCAAAACAGATATCATCGACAAACGACCTCCGCTTGAAAACCGGAATCAAGGAAGACTGGTCAGGTTCTCCATCAGCAAACATGTCGCCGTCCGGTCCATTGACCAGGTCTTGGACCGGATCGCAGTCAGCTTGTGATTGGTGGTCAGCTTCAAACTTCGTCAGCTGACTCTGCGTTGAATCGCTGATTCCGTCGAGCTCAACTCGCCGAGTTCCCGACTCGGCTTCAGCAACAGCCATTCGTTCGGCAAACAGTTGCCATCCTCCCTTTGCTTGAACGTACCCCCATAGAGCGTTGTCGATTAGTCGCTGGTAAATCATAGGCGCATTCTTCAATCCAAATGGCATTCGTAACCATTCAAAGTGTCCAAGTGCACATACGAACGCTGAGATCTGCCGAGCTCGGCGTGTCATCAAGACTGCCCAGAATCCACTCGCAGCATCGAGCGAGCAAAACCACAAGTAGCTTTCCAATTCGGTAAGCAGGTCATCAACCAGTGGCATAGCGTATTCCATCGGTGTCGTAACCGCATTAACCAGTTTATAGTCAATGCATAGTCGAATATCCCTACCATTTTTCTTGAGCACTATCACCACTGGCGAGGCCCAAGGGCTGCTCGAGAATGATATCAACCCAGCTCGAAGCAGCCCCTTCAACAACTCGTAAAGTTTGCTCAAGTGGCGGAGAGGTATCCGCCGAGCTCTCTGCTTAATGGGTGCGTGTCCTTGAACGTCGATGTCGCACAATGCTCCGTACGCTGGAGGCGGCAGGGCATTACCACTCGAAATCATTATCCCTTCGTGCTTTTGTAGCTCTGCCACCAATTTAGCCGACTGTGCTGGCGTATGACTACTCGACTTGACGTTTGCAGCGCCATAGTCGAGTTCGGTAGGTTCAACTTCAGTAAGATCGGGAAGGAAGGCCAGCTCGTGAGCGTAGTCCGTCAATTCCAAATCTGTTCCACTACGCTCAAAGGCGTTGGTTGTACTATCGTCAACATCATCCTCTTGCTCGTCTTCGGTCGTAGCGATAGCCAAGTAGTGTTGTCTTAGAGTTTCCGTTGCGTCTCTCGTCGAGTTGCACTCGTCACCTTCATCGTGTCCTAAATCGTAGTCAATTCCGCCGGGGTCGAACACCGTCGCCGCTGAGTTCGTCACTCCGATCTCAGCTATAATACCTTCCACCAGTAATACCTCTGGTAATTCATAGTTGTCGGCTGTGTCAGGGTCCGTATTCGCTGAGTTCACTGCGATGGTCGATCTGACTCCTGCGTTCTCAAACTTGGCTCCGAGGTAGATGGTATCATCGTCATATTGTCTAACCACTTTCGGACAGGTCGTAGTTTCCATAGTCTCCAACGCTGAGTCCGTCGTGGCTGGGTCGTCGTTCGGCTTTATTCCTTCAGGCAGTAATACCTCCCGATTATCATAGTCCTTGGTCGCGTCGGAGTGATCAACCGCTAAGTTGGTTGTGACGGCAGAACTAACTTCTGTGCATGCAAACGCGTCTTCGGTATAGCTGGCATCTTCACCGCATGCTGTGCCCACGTCCGAGGCGCTCTCAGTGTTTAGATCTCCTGACGCCGAGTCCACCGCCGCCGACTGGGTAATGCAGGCTTCCGGTGTACCCATCGCTGAGTTCACCGCGGCTGCAGAGCTTGGTCTAATTATTCCAAACTTGGCTCGGTTGTCAGCAGCGGGTTGAGCGTCACATAGGGCGTGTTCCGAGCGTTCTTTAAGGTCTCCTTCCGTTATAGCTGAGTCTTCAGTCGCCGACACGTCTTCCGTGGCCCTTACTTCACTTGTTCCTTCAATCGCTGAGTTCGTGTTGACGTCAGAAATGGCGCCATCGTCTTCAAACTTGGACAGCTGATAGGAGACATCTTGGCCATCGTGTAGCACCGACGTACGGTCCGCTCGGACGTCTTCCAGCTTGAACGCTGAGTTTATAGCCGGGTCACCCCTTGTCACCCCTGAAGTCGATATGACGTCTGCGTTACCGCGACGCTTCTCGTAGTCGCCGGCTTCAGCGTCGGCTTCGATCCTTCTCCAGCGTTCGGCGCATGTTAATTCTGGTCCACTTTCCACTGGAGGAGGTCGTCTTTCCACCGCCGTCGGAGTTGGGTATTTTCGTCTTTCCACAGCTGGCGGCTGGTGTGACAACCAGTCGTCGTACAGTCGTTGTTCTTTCTGCAGCAAATCTTTATCCATCGCCGACTCAAAGGCCAATATCTGCCAGTCACGGTACTTCGCCGAGTTCACGCGGACATATCCCTCATTGGCCAGTACTCCATGTGGCTGCCATTTTATCACATAAAAGTGAGGTGGGCACCAGACTGACGTCTGTCGTACGTTCGTAATACGGACATGGGTTGGTCTTCCTCGGCGATTAAAAACAACCGTCGGAATCCAACCCTTCGTCCGTCGCACCCACAAGTCATGCGTCGACTCACTGGGTTGTCCCCTGGGCAATTTGAACTCAGCGGTCATTCGACTTTCGATCGTCAACCCGTCTGGTGGCCCGCATGGGACATTTGGTCCGAACTCGGTCTTGGTCGGTGCATTACTTGATCGGATGAGTGGGATCACCATCTCATCGGGTAGCTTTACCGCCGAGTTGTACAGATCCAGACGGATTCCAGCTGGGATCATGAAGTCGGTGCCGAGAATCAAATCGACTCCGGCATGATGAGGCATTATCCATACTTCAAACTCGTATGCCACTTCCCAGCCGAGTGTCACCTTCACCACTGCTCTTGACGTTGTCACCATCCTGTCTTTACTTATTCCTTGTATGTCAATTCGCTTATCTCTGCTGGCCACTCTCTTGAGACGCAGTTTCCTCGCGAAGTACTCACTTATCACCGAGACATTTGCTCCGGTATCCAATAATATCTTGGTCCTTCGGTCGTTCACTGCACCCAATACGAGGGCTCTCATTCTAACTCGACGATCAAACGTCTGTGCTGACCACCATCCCAGCCGTTCTCCCGGAAGCAGCTTCATTATCCTGGTACGATGCACAGCTTGGTCTGACTGCCGAGTTACACTTGCAATCGCTCGGTGTTATCATCTAACTCACCGAGCTCACGTTCATTCCGTCGATTTCACACATCCATTGCATCCCCGCTCTACCTACGGCCGTACTGATTGGCCTCAGGAGAGCCAAACAGAGAGTTTGGCCTCCAAACGACGTGTTTCAGTCGAACTGGGGGCCCAGACCCGACATTTTTCAAACCCCATGCAGTGTGGGGCGGTCGCCGGATTTTAAATTCATCTCGGCGCGTAAAGGTTTGACAGTTCTTATGGCACTTGGGGACTTTTGAACGAATTTTCTTCCGGAAAGCCAGCCCGACTTTTTTTTTTTTAAAGAAAAAAGAGGGGCCCCCCCCCGCGCCCGCCTTCATGGACTTGTCTGCAGAATTTGCAGCGTCGTCGACAGTAGTGAGCCGAGTGCCCCATTCTTCCACAAGCTGCACAAGGTCCTCGTTGGGTGTTGTCGCGTGATCCATCTCCACGGTTCAACTGTTCTCGTTGGTTGTACGGTCGCGGAGGTCGGTTCGCTGAGTTTCCCCAGCTTCGGTTCGAGCCATTCTGGTCTCCCGCCGAGTTCTCTCGGCGGTCCGGTGTATTTCCTTTATCATTGGAAACGCCGGCGTCAATGTAGTCTTCGTCTTCCGCGGAGTCGTGTCCTCCGGACTGGTCCTCATCATCCATTCGTCTTCGGAGTTGTATGGACTCGGCGGATTCTGATCGATGAGTTCCTCTCCGTCGGAGTCAGCGTCAACGACAGTGACTCGGCGGTCGCGGTTTTCTTCCTTGCGACTTCGCTTCTCATCTCGGCGGCTCTGATCCTTCCGCTTGTCATCTCGGCCTCGTGCGATCACGAGTCGGTCGCGTTGCTTCTTGCGCTTCTCGCCGAGGATCCGACGATTGATTATCTGTTCCACCTTACTGATGTCTTCCAACTGCAAGGGGTACATCAAATCCATCACATCGTCATCACCACAATGCAGCAAGAAGTGTTCGACATGCTGCGAGTCGTCGGCGCCACATTTCTCGTACTGGATCTTGGGCGTCCGAGCATACCCGTTGAGTCGGATCAGGAAGTCGCAGATCGGTTCGTTGACTTTACGTCTCGCCGAGTAGTAACGAGTGCGGGCGAATTGGTCGAACTGTTAGCAATAATAATCCAGGAACGCCTCGCTGAGTAGTTTTCAACGTCGCTGAGTCTTCTTCGGCAGCTGCCTGTACCAACTCTTCGCCGGGCGTCCCAAGCATAGCGAGAAAGGCTCGTACCATGCACTTTGGGGGCATCCTGGTGCTCTTCATCTCGTAGATGAAACGCTTGAGCCACTGGAGCGACGCGTCAGAGCGGTAGCGCTTTCCTTCGAACTCGGCGATTTTGTCGAGCGAGGCGTGGGTTCGGACTTCGAGGTACTGCGTCGAGTCCTCTTCAGTCGCGTCAAAGCTCAAGTTTCGGATGTAGTCCTTCACGGTTTCTTCACGATTACCTCTCACGTTGAAGGCATCGTCGTCTTCTTCATCCTCCTCGTAAGCCTCAGCCTCATCTGCAGCGTCATACAATTCACGGTAACGACCTACATTTCGCTGCCCACGACTCGGCGCTCGCTGAGTCGGGTTTAGCTTCAGTGGAGTCAGCATGTGAGAGTCTTCGAAGTACGGAGTTCCTTGCGTGGCGCGGAACACTTCACGTCTCTTCGTCTCCGGGGTTTTCGGCAAAGGAATCTTGCTCGGGTCCTCGCCGAGTGGTTTGAACTCGGCTACTCGGCTGTACACCTTCTTCGTTCCACCAGGGGCTTTCTCCAATCCAAACGCCACTCTCAGCTTCTTCTTCCATTGCCAGAGCTCGGCTCCGCCACGGGTCAGACTCCAGTCGGACAGGATGAGGCTGTTTGGTCGGCTGTTGCACCGATAGCCCATCGCCTTCAACAGCAACACAGTTTCTTCCACCAACTGGTTGATGTTGGCTGCACGCACCGGCTGAGTTAGCTCGGGACCCAACATCGGCCACTTCGCCTGCGCCATCGCTACAGGCGCGAACATCATCATCCATTCCGATCTCGTTCTCATCTCCTCGCCGAGTCGAGCCAACACTTTATTGGCGCTCGGTGTATCGGCGTTCCTCGTCGCTTTCGGAATAAGGGGCGGACGGTCCCCTTGAGCAACGCCATGTTCTTCTTCATCTTCTTCATCGTCCGCACCTTCGTCGAGCTCGGCGGATAAGTTGCGCTCGACAGGACGTGGGGCTCCCATGCGTCCCACCTGCAGCGTCAACTCTTCCACCTCGCCAAGTAGCTCGGCGGTAGTCTTCGTTTCTCCGAGCTCAGCGGTCTCGGCCTTCTATTCATACTCTCCTTCACTTGCATCTCCGTTCTCGCTCTCCTGGTCTTGGCCATCCTAGTCGAACTGGACGGTTCGTCCCACCTCCATCGTCATGGCGATGAGTCGTTGATCCGCCGGGTCCGACCCCGCGAGAGGCGATCCTCCAGCCGTCGCTGGGCTTCCGTCGCTCGGAGTTGCTGATCCCTTGACCATCTTCACTCTTCTCTTTCTCTTCCTCTTAACTTGGTTAGCTGGCACCTATAAAAACAAGCACACACTCCTGTTCCCGGGTCGCGGCACCAGTTGTGGTGTAGTAGAACACACAAATGTCGTCAGATGTGGATTCCTTACACAAACCACAACGAATCGCCGAGTTAGGTCGGCGGTTTGTATGGCCTGCGCAGAGGGTGGTCCCCTTGCGGTCCGGCCCTTCCGGGACAGACGAGTGGCTCGCTTCCACCCGGTTCCGACTAACCAAGTCAGATCACTTCCGAGGCTCCGCCGAGTTTGGTTCGGCTGAGCTCGTTCACAACCCTGTGCCCTCCACCAAAGGATGGACGACGGCGCGCGAGCGCTTTTACAGGTCACCGAGCGCAGAGGCAGCTCAGCTAGAAGTGTTACGGCACCCGGGCTATCCGACGTACCGGCCCGCTGAGTATGCGGGACTTTCTTTCGCGCGTAGCGAGACTTTGTCCGACCCGGACCGACCTAATCTCTTGGCGCTACCAGTCAATACCCTACAAGCTATGCCTCTCGAGTATTGACGGCAGGCATAATCCAGCCCTATGCAGGGATCACCGGAAAAGTGTACACGTGTCTTGGACTAGGAAAATTCTGCTCTGTTATCTTCTGGGAGCCCTTTCGGCTCCCCCTATTTAATCCTATGCTTCTCATACAAATATCTAATGAAATGTAGTCGTTTCGGATCTCTACCGACCCTTCAGCTGAGTTCCGGCGACCGTTGAGCTCAGCGGCTGTCCGGATAGCATATCCGGACAGATCGCCGAGTACTTACCGTGATCCTTGGCTCCTAAGCTCTGGGTTATCAGACCGAGCCGATTCTTGACCTAAAGTAGGTCGGCGTATGGTCGAATCTGGAAATCCCTACACCACAGCGGTCACTTTGGTGACACGGTAACGGCTCCACAGAGTCTCTCGTTGCTGGATGTCCGCAACACGGTCCAGCAGGGACATAGCTCAAAATGATCGCAAGTTAATATTTTTGTACGTACCATTCAGGCGTGGCCCCACATTAGCTACTTGGTGGACTCGGAGTTCCGCTGCAGGAGGTCGGAAGCGGGTGGCACCGGCCATCAGCTCTGAGATTGTGTGATGTACGATATCTTCATCGCGTGGGCGACGTCTCTCTTGATCACGGGAGTACTGGAACTCCTGACCGGTATGGGGGTGAGACCGCTGAAAGTGACCTCCTCCTGCGTTCCGTACGTCCAGCTGACGAGTCGTGTAAGTATCGACATTGCGCTCCGGTCGCTGATAATCCCGATCCATTCGCACTTGTCTGTCCTCGTATCCAGTACACCCCCGTGGGCTATCACGATATCCAATGCGTTGACGATGGCCGTGGCTATCGAAGCGGTCCCGTTCCCGATGTGGACTCCGACTATTATTACGCGGTGACGATCCCCGAGACGCCTGAGAGCCGCCGGGTTCTCTGAGTGGCCGTCTTTCCGTTTGAAAGTGGTCGCGGCTTCTGCTCCGGCCTTGATGGCCGCTTGTGTGACGTCGAGTCGGGCTCCAGCTCCGACTCCGATCCCTTGATCGGTGGCGGTTTCGCCCCCGTGGGCTTGGACTGCTGCGTTGTCGAGCACGTCCACTGTGGCCACGCGTGCTGTATCGACCAGAGGCTGACCTTCGTCCACTGGAAGGAGGGACACCCTCCATAGTGACCGGCTCCGCTGTGGTGTCGATATTCACGTTTGGTCGGGATGGGGGCAGAGCTGCTGAGCGCACCATTGCCGCTGGTTGTTGGTCACGCAGCTCGCATTGCTCTCGTACAAGTTGTTGGGTGGTTGCGACCATCTGCTGTGTGGCCTGCGCGAGCGACATCAACGTAGCAACCACAGTTTCCGAGATTCCTGGCGTCGCTGTTGTTGTCGCTGGCGCTGCTACAGTCACTGGGGGTACTTCTGCTACTGTAGCTACTGATGGCAAACCTGGGTCAGCTGGTGCCGCTCCTCGTTGCTGAATAATGCCAAGAGTATCAGACGAAATCCACTGCTCTTCGTTGGAAAGGCTTAATCTGAGTGGTGTGTCGAGAGACACTATTGGGGGTAGATCGCGAGACAGAGGCCGCCCGCGCGACATGCCAGTTGCCAATATGTCTGTTGCTGATTCCGAATCACTGTCTGCATCTTCATCAGCTCGGGAGGTTGAACCCGTCGGACCAATGTATGTACGTGCGTACTCAAGAGGGTTAATCGAGATAACACGTCCAAATTCGGTAGCCAACGGAATGGCCGATGTACCGAAATCCACTGAGGTGTCCGAGCCTCTGGGAACGAACGCATCGCGCAGCAGGCGTTGTAGTTCTGAATCACTAGCCGAGGGAGCCACAAACGCTGTCCACCGGGATCGGAACCGCGCCGTGCGGCGGTTGGGATGGCTGCTACTGGGTGCCCCGTGGCACCAGCCAACGACGTACTCGTGGCGCGAGATTAAAGAATCCCAGGCGGCCTGGGCCGGGAGAAGGACATGGGTGTGCGTGCTCGATTCGGGTTGCCTGACGGCCACAACACACATGTAGGTTGAAGTCGGTTGGAGCGCAGCGCCCGATGGCGTAACGAAGGAGAGTCTATTGCATGTTCGATATGCAACGACTTGACCTACCAGGAATATAGTCTGGGATGCCTTGACGAAACGGTTAGGATCTGATCCGTCGCCGTCGGTCACAAAGCAGCGGCGAAACCGCACAAACCGGAATAGCAACAGGAGCGGGCGGTCACGTAACCCCCTGGAGAGATCTTCAGATGGTCCGGTAAGTCTGCTGTACGGAATGACGACGTTGGCCGGGCCTTCTTCCGTGTCCACTGCTGATGGCACGCTTGATTCGTTAGGGTCATACCGTTGGTGCACACCCAGCCGGGGCGACGACTCGAATCATCGATCACGAAAGGGATACGGTGCCCGGGTTGGATGTGTCGTGCTTCATGTAAGCGGGCGTAGATTGGTTCGTCCCAAACTCTCCCGGGGAGCTCGTGTGTGCACTCGAGACGCACGACGTTGCCACGAAGGGCAGCCGACCGTGTGATAGCTACTGGCGGATTTGCCATTTCGATGGAGCTCGGCTCCTTCTTCTCTTGGGCTCTGCGCCTTTGACTTGGTTGAGCTCTGCGCCCGGCGTGAGCTCTGCGCTCTGAAGTGGTCTTGGTGTCGAACTCCTCGTTCGATGGGAGCCTTGCGCTCTGTCCTGGTGTTGCTTCCGGAAAGTCTGCAAATGCCGTGGTTTGTCCAGAAGCGGAAACATCCGTTCCGGTTTCTCCGGTCCGCCGGACCGGTTACCGACCGTGCACGTTTGCCTTGTGTCTCTTGTCATCTGTCGGGGATTTCCTCCTGTTGCCGGACGTCGTATTCTCCCTACCACGCCCGTCTCTAGTTTTCCGCTGACTTATCGATGGGTATGTGTGTCTTCCGGTACGTCTCGTTACGCATTTTGGCTTCCGAATTAATAGACGCGCTTGTCATATACCCCAATTGCCCACATGCATAACACTTCAAGGCTGGGCAACCATTCGCAAAGTGATCAGGCTGAATTCACCGCTACCATACGCCAGGACCATCGCCACACGTGATTGCCTGCTGTTTAGTTTGCCTCTCCGTTATCTGGGCTTCGCTCATTGTTTGACTGCCGCCTTCATTTTTCTGTGCTTTGGCCTTGCAGCAAACTCGTCGTCGCTCGAGACCCCGACATCTCTCTTCCGTTTTGCTTTCGCAGCATGTTTTTTTAGCGTCTTTGTGACTGCTCGCCACAGCTGCAGTATCCTTCTTTACGTCCTTCCTAAGATTGTAACAGTACCTTCTGTTCCATAGATGACCAGGCGGAGGTGTTTGAGAACGTGTTGTACACGCCTTGTGGGTTCGTAAAGAGAGCTACGTGTTCTACTTCCGGCCGCACGTTGACTCCATCATCGGTACCACCAGTAATGTCCATGGGTAATCCCGTACCGCAGATCCCAGGAATAACGTTTGTAGCTGCTGTCGTTCCGTTGATGGGGATGACGTACCGACTCGGTGCCGTCGCCCACGACTGCCCAATATTACTCATGCCTGGTCCATCGGGTCATCAATAACCATGGCCTTGTCCACAGCTTCTTCCAAGGTCCGAGGCCTGGGGTCCTGCCTCACTAGCTTCTTCGTGGTTGTGGTGTAGTAGACCACACAAATACCATCAGATGTGGATTCCTTACACAAACCACAATAAATCGCCGAGTTAGATCGGCGCTTGCATGGCCTGCGCAGAGGGTGGTCCCCTTGCGGCTCGGCCCAGCCGGGACAGATGAGTGGCTCGCTTCCACTGAGTTCCGACTAACCAAGTCAGGCATTTCCGAGGATCCGCTGAGTTTGGCTCGGCAGAGGTCGTTCACAAAACCTCGTGACCTCCACCAATTAATATGGACGGCGGCGCGTGAGCGCTTTTACAGGTCACCGAGCGCAAAGGCTGCTCGGCTAGAAGTGTCACGGCACCCGGGCTGCCCGAAGTACCGGCCCGCTAAGTTCGCGGGGCTTTCTTTCGCGCATAGTAAGAGTTTTGTCCTACCCAAACCGACCTAATCTCTTGGCGCTACCAGTCAACACCCTACAAGATATGCCTCTCGGGTACCAACGGCAGGCATAATCCAGCCCTATGCAGGGACCTACCGGAAGAGTGCACACGTGTCTTGGACAAGGCAAATTCTACCCCTTATTTCTGCTCTGTTATCTTCTGGGAGCCTTTTCGGTTCCCCCTATGCTTCCTTTACAAATATCTAATGAAATGTAGTCGGTTCGTATCCCTACCGACCCTTCCGCTGGGTTCAGCCGACCGTTGAGCTCAGCGGCCATCCGGATAACACCATCCGGACATATCGCTGAGTACTTACCGTGATCCTTTGTTCCTAATCTCTGGAATACCAGACCGAGCCGATTCTAGGTCTAACGTAGGTTGACGTATGGTCGAATCTGGAAACCCCTACACCACAACTACCCCCGGTTATGATAGGAGCCGAGCTGGTGAGTGTCTTAATCCTTCATTTGGTTCTGCCACCGTTGGTCCATACTCGGCTAATGACGTCTCGCGGTCCTCCACCACCTTCTTCGGTACGTTCGCCGGCTCTGGTTTTGCTCGCCTGGCAGCTCGTCACGCTTCTCGTCTGCTTCTCCAGCACATCCCACCGACTCCCCGTCGAGGTGAAAGCGCGTCCGCTAAGTCGATTCCTCGGCCCGCTAGTACTCGTGGGGTCAGCGACCGGCACGAAACATGTTTGACATACAACATGTTTTCAAATGTACTTTAACTAGTGCTGCTTGTATGATAACAGCACCAAAGAACTCAAAGATGATGGCGAAAAGGAGGACAACACCAAAGAAGGCAGCTACCGTCACCAAGCCTATCTCCAAAATTCGGAAGAAGAGCTCTCGCACACTTGCAAAATAGGCTACACAACATGCCGGCAAAGAAGCTAAGGAAGCTGCGAGAGCACGACTGGAAGAAGAAGCAGTAAACAAAGAAGCCGGACGGGGGAGAGGCGGCAAAGCAGAAGAAGAAACGCGTAACGAGCCGTCACGATATTGTGGCTATGAGTGGTACGTACTGGTATGTACAGCATGAATTGATATAACATGTTAATGTATTTGAGAACTGGAACACTTATGTGCAATGTTGAAGCTCGAGCTCAGAGCAAAGACGAGCATCAGAAGTGACCGGTGCTGTGGCAGCGTCTCAGGTCGTGCTAGATGCAGCGGCGACCACTACGGATGAGCCTTGCACGTACGTACAACATGTTTCTAATGCTGGCAGATACAACATGTCGCTGACGCAGTCATTTCCAACATGATGCTGATGTTGTATGCAGTGATGAAATGGAGATTAACGGTCTTGATTCGGTCTGCGATGACGATGATGAGGAGCTCGTATTTGCTGCTGAAGAGGATGCAGTAGCCCACGATCCACAAAACAATGTTAATTCCCTAAATGCCGACAGTGAATCTACAGCGCCCGTCGCTTTATCTAAATCAGCTGACGAAGTGGGTGGGGATGAATCCTTTGTCAAGGTCGAGCTAGACGAAGAAAGTGACTTTAACTGGCACGTTCTCCAGCCGGGGGAGATATTGGAGTTTACAAAAGACGAAGCTGCTCTTGCTCGAATGCGAAAGTCTGGATGGCAACTGGGTGCGTATTTTGGGCCGGCTGTATTGTTATTATATGTTCTGATTTGAATCGTGTACTGCAGACTCACAGCAATTTCCGCCAGAACAACGCTACCCTGGGTTGTAAGACGGCCCGTATGGACCATTAAACGCTGTAATGGAATTTGCAGACTCCCCACTGGATCGGTTTTTCTTCTTTATGCCAAGCGAGTTGTGGACATGTGTGGCTGCTGAGTCCACCACCTATCATGAGCAAAATCTCGTTGCCCGCATCGATCAAATGTATGCAAAGCAGAGCCCTCCCCTGCAAAAAAACGAAGGAGGAGTTGATGGAGCGAGAGGCGAAGCATCCTGACATCAAACCCCATGAAATTATCATCGTGCTTGAGTTGTTGATTGCGCGGATGATAAACCCTCAGCGACGTCACTTCTACGACCACTGGTCAGCTACGTCGATTGGTGCTGTGGCTGCTGGCACGTTCGGGGAGTTCATGAAGAGGATTCGATTCACGTACATTCTATCCAACCTACATTTTACCAACAACGCCGATGGACGGGCTGGAGCTGATAGAGCTTGGAAGGTGCGATCGGTGATATATGCATTGCAAACAAGTTTCCACGAAGATTACACAACTCCTTCGATAACCTCACTGGATGAGGCAATGATTCCGTTGCCAAAGCGGCACAATCCGACACGTCAGTTCGTCGCCAACAAGCCCCACCGTTGGGGGACCAAGCCGTGTATGACTGGCTGCGCAAAGTCATCCTACTGTCTGCGGTACGTTCATCCTGTGGCCTCACTGGGCCCACTTTTGTTTTGGCAAAGTCGACATGTTGTATCACTGACAAGCTGTATTCGACAACTTCTATTGATGTTGTATGTTGTCAGACTTGAGTTTTACTGCGGTAAGACGCAGGATCGAGATGAAATTGACAATGTTCCGGAGTCCATTCAATCCGTCGATCATAATACTGGCCTAACCGCTGTGATGAGAAACTTGGAGGCGGTTTTACCACCAGTTTGCGAAGGTGTTTTCCATCTAAACGTTACTGACCGCTATTATACATCAGTGCAGCTTACTTATCAGCTTCTGATCCGGCTAGTGTACTGCGTGGGAACTATACAAGATAATCGTCAAGAATTCAGTAAAGCGATGGTGGAGAAGAATCGAGATCGTCCAAAGCACTTGGAACTACCCCTATGGCCGTTGCCAAAAACCTGTCCTACTATGACAAGTCTGGTGTGGTGGGATCGACGCCCAGTTCAGCATCTCGAAGCGGGTGGAAGTCGCGCAATGGAGAGATGTTGTACGTAATGCTACTTGGTGCTGTGCAGTTGTTGTCAACTAACCAACTATGTTTAGTTTTCGTGCAATGAAAGATCGGTGGAAGCCTCGAAGTGTTTGTGTTGAAGTTCCCTGCCCATCCATGATGCGAGACTATCATCGCTGGATGGACGGTGTGGATATAAATGATCAATTGAGATTTCAACGGTACTCTTCTTAGCAGCAGACCAAGTGCAAGATTTATTACAAAACTATTTTTCTGGGGCTAGTGGACGTTGCGTTAGTGAGCGCGTACATAGTGAGCCGCGAAGCCAGAAAGCTTCGAGGGGCAAAGGAACTTTCCCACGCGGAAATTTTGATGCAACCCCAGGCCCAAATGCTGGAACTCCTTCATTGCGTTCGTATCGATTACATACTTCTATCGTTTTCACGACGGGCATCGCACCTTTTTTTGATAACTGCCCAACAGCCCAACGAGAGTGATGGCCATGTTATAAACAACATGTTGTAGGATTCAGGATTAAGCTCATGGCTACGTTGTATATTGCTGCATGTTAGGAATACAGTCAAAATGGCATGTCGCGTTTTTTTTAAAGAAAAAACTTGCACTTATCCGAGACCATACAAAATGTTAGTGAAGACCGGCTTTAACATGCTATATCCTATAACATGAATGGAATTTCGCTTAGGTACGAAAATGGATTTGGTCATTGGTGGGTTATAGAAATCGGTCTCCATCATCACTGAGTCGCAGAAGCTTGAAAACGTCGTCAGTTGTTTTGCCACTAGTATACCACTTGTCTTGCTGATAGAAGCAACGTCGCGAGGCCTTCAGCAGCAGCAGCACAAGCTCGAGTCTAGACAGCGACGAGGACCGGTTCCAGGACGGTCTCAAATGGGAGTACACTGAACAACTAGAGAGCATCCGCGTGGAGAAGGTCAAGGTCAAGTCCGAGACTAAAAAGAGCGTTTTTTACTTCCGCGGTGTCACTCAAGTGGAGGGCACTATTGAGGAGGTGACGGATTTCCTCGTCCGTGTAGCGCCTTGTCAGTTTTAGTAATAGAATGTCATACGGGTTCTACTTCACAAGATTCGCGTAGGCTACCAACGTGTGCAGCAGCTTGCTCTTCAACAGCTCGTCTCCTTCCTGCATTAATTGCAACAGAGTGAAAGCATTAATACATAACAAAATATATAGCGGTGCAATTGGGCTAAACGTACAAGTGTTACTCCGGGATTTTGCCCTCGTCTGACCAGCTTGTGCATTGTATGTTCTTCATGTTTGCAGCAGTTCTTCTCGTTCGGTGGTCCCTCATTGTTGTAGCTAGATTCGAGGCCAGCTTTAAAGTCGTCGAAGAAAGCTTTCAGGACCGAGAGCATCGCTTGGTCAGGGTTCTCCTTACTTAGCTTGGCCGCGTATGCAGTTCAAGCGCTCCACCCCAGACCTCGGAAAAATGTCCCGCCTTGTCTATTCAATCTCAGCAAGTTAAAAACGGCATCCAGACTTTGCTCTTGAGCCAGCCAGTATGTGAGCTGAGCTTTTTCCAGCATTGCAGCTGTATTCTTTGTATGCGCGTTGTATCGTGCAGCAAACAGCACGTTTACCAGAACGTCGTCGTGTAGTGCGTGTTTAACACAAATAATATATTTTGATTAGCGTCCTGCTTATCCATCTTCCTCGCATTTGCAAACCAAGTACCCCACACGGGACGTTGAAGAAGCTCCTCCCCTCTTTATTCAGTTGGAAAATGACATCCAGGCTTTCTCCATGGGCCCGTCAAAACGAGAGCTGGGCCCTCCTTAACTTTGTAGCAATACGTTGCGTATCTGTTTTCTGTCTTGCAGCGAAAATTATGGTCGCCAACACATCGTCTTAGTAGTGAGCCGTCATCTTCGAAAAAATGGCAGTGTCAGGGTTATTCTTCAAGGTTTTGGTACAGTACCCACATTTTGAGAACATTACTCTCGAAGAGTTTCTTTCCCGCTTCATCAACTCTGAACTTTCCGAACAACTTGTTGGCCGTCGGCTGGCTGTCTTTTACAAACTTGAGCTTTGCAATCTTCTGTAGTTTCGAACTCCATGTCTTAATTACATGTGTGTAGGTTGGCAACATCAAATACTCGGTCTTCAAAGTTCTCTCCATCTGTTGGCGGCGACGTCGACATGTCGGTCGTTCTTAAGCTCCGCGTTACTAGAACGCAATGGAGACTGACACCAAGAGAATGTCTGGAATCTCGAGCTTGGAAATTGGTCGTTTGTATTGAGTTCGTTGACACCGGCGCAGCGCTGAAACATGCCAGAAGATCGTATAGCAGATATATGAAACAGTGACGCATTGTTCCCTCGGTCATTTGGAGTCTCTCTGAGGTTGGTGAGATGTACAGAACCGAAATTGCAAAGTGAGAGCGCACCTCGATATATAAATGTTATTATACATCCTATGCTGATGACTTGTCAAACCGTTAGATCTTGGGGAAAGAGCTATTACGTTGCAACCTTGCTTATGCATACCAGGGGTGTAAATACAGATGTACTGTATAAATAAATCCGGTGTGGCTTATTCTGCTCAGAACCGAATACGAATGTACTGTACTGAGATATTTTTATAATACATATTTTAATTCATGTATTAACCCCTTAGTTCCCGGGCCAAAAGTGAGGGGTATATTTTTACCCAAATGTTGGACCTACAGCATAATATTATATAGGAATTTGGATGGACTGGATAGTTGCACAGCTATGACGCTTGTATAGTACATGTTTGTCGCAGTTTTTAACAATGACATATTCAACATTGCAGGTGTAATGTTGGTGGAAACGTTGATCACCCTAGAGCTAATAATGGTAAAGGTAACATACACAGTGGACTGTTTATCAGGACAGTCTCTTTTTTTTGCATTGCACACACAGACATCCGTCCACCATCTAACTTTACACCGTGACAATTCTCCCCCGACTGACGCTCGGTGACCCCGCCGAGCCACACCACTAGCCTACGCTTCATCTGCGCAGTGATCACCTTCGGAATCTTGGCTTCCTCTCGCTTAGCAGACAACCGGCGCCGACGTTTCTTCCCCTGGACGTCCTGCAGGCGGACGGTCGCGCAGCTTGTGTTCTTGGAGCAAGTTGCGCGGAATGTCGTTGCCATTGTTCCAGTCGTCATGCCATATTGCGAAGCAGCTTTTCTCTCTACCCCGCGCCACGTTGTAGAAGTGTTTCTTGTGGATAGCAACGTTTTCGCATATTTCATTCTCCCTCAGCATTAAGCTAACCTACCGTTGATCCCCGCTTGAGCACTCCGAGCAGAAGTATTTCGTGTACTTCCTTGGCTTCATCTTGTACAGCGCATAGACTTTGCAGGAGCGCTCGCGCTTCTTGAGTCCCAGCTCGTTGTCCAATGTGTCTGGATTCTCATCCGTCGATGTCCACCTAAGTCGCATGCAGCGCCAGCTACAGACGATGGCGGGACACCTTCACGCGCCGAAGACGACGCTGTTCTCTCACGAGCTGTCGTTGCTCTCTGCGTTTTCAGCCGGCATAGTACAACATAAACGTAAGTATTCCCGAACATGTAAGCTGACCTAGCAACCATAACGTACCTCGATTGTCTTGTACGCTTCACTGAAGGCAAGCAGCTTCTCCATTAGCGTCTCGAAAAATGCGTAGTGCTTCGGCGGACGCTTGCTTTTCACTTTGCAGTGATGGCGAAACACGATAAACGCGCTCATAAACGCCATATAAAAAAGACCTAGAAACAGGCTCTTGTAATACTTTCTCGTCATGTAGCTGAGCTGTGCGCTGTAGCGTTGCATCCGGAGCCGGTCGTGAACATCGACACCTCCCATCCACCGAGGATAGTCGCAAATCATCTCCGCTGGCTGCATCTTTCCTTTGACGCGACGCATTACACACAACAGCACAAGTTAGATAAAGCAACCGGAAAACGCAGAGCATGCACTTACTGACTGTGGCCCGTCTTACCTCCACTTGATAGAAAATGGACAGGGTTACGGTAAATCCACATTGCCGATGTAATTTGAGAAAATCGCTTGTTTTCCGCCAGCTTTATCGCTTCTTGCGTGGGGACCACAAATCTCTTCTTACTCACGTGCTTCACCTCCTTCTTAGTTAAAATGCCTTTTGCGTACCCTGAACGATACGTCTGAATGGTGCCCGTCAAATACATACGTCGATGCAGGCGCTCCAACGCTAGCCTAACAGAAGCGATCCGTAATCACCAAGCGTCAGGGCGACGTCGTCGACGGAGGGAACAGCGCATTCAGATTTCTCAAAACAGCAGCTTCACCCGTTTGTTATCCTTCAGCACTGATGTTTGTAGGTTGGTCTTGGATCCGCAGTAAATTTTCTATCTTGCGGCATGAACAAGAAACACTATGCTAGCGTATGTTGAAGAATGCAATACAAATCAATCGTTTATATTGACTTGCAGTCAACATAAGCGCTTTAACTAAAAAAAAATGAGGCAAGACCGGAGTCTGCCACGTTAATAATTGCACGCACCTCAAGCAATATGCCGTTTCAGCACATGCCGCCACGAGCACTTCCGTCTCCCACTTGTGGGGCTTGTCCTTGTTGAACTGCCGGGTTGGGTTGTAGCGTGACTGTGACGATAAGGTGGCTTCATCGAAGCTAATCACTGGAGGTAGACGGTATCCGCGGGTGAAGGTCCGCTCAAGCACATCCGAAACTGGTCGAATCTTTCAGACGTGGTCGCGAGTTGCCATTGGAGACTTATTGTTAGAGAAGTGGAGATAGCCCATAATGCAAAAAAAGCTTTGTCATATAGAAAACCAAACCGGTTCGTTGGTAGCGCACCAACATGATTGGTAGATCTACCGCGATACCCTTAAGCATAAGCATAAGCATGCGCGCAATCAGCAAAGCCATAACACGTAGCAGCTCATGGCTCAGTGTCAGGTACGCGCGCGAGGCGTCGTCGGATGTCACCCAGATCTTCAACGACCCCACACTACGTCGCTGCTTCGCCCGAATAGCCTTCGCTCTGGCAGGAATGGACTGTGCATGATAGCGATTGCTTTCTAATGCAATCTGACTCCAAATTTTCGGCGGCATAAAGTAGAAGAGAAGCGCCAATGGATTGTCACCAAATTCTATAGCGCTGTCACTTGGACCGTAATTTCTATCATAGATTTCTTCGTAAGCTGGGTCATGTCCAAACTTGGCGGTATCTACATACAACAATAGTTAAAGGCAGACTAAATTGGATTCTTATGTTGACTTAGCATTCTGTCAGGATGCCTTATGTTAGATATGGATAACATTTATACCATATTCACAATCATGGGTCCGCATCATCGACACCGACTTCTTGTTCTGCGCAACCGAGTAACACACCGATTCAGGTAACGCCTCTCCTCCTTCGTCCGATTCTTCGTCCATGAGCTCACCAAAGTCCCAAGCTTCTACCCAGTCATCATCGCCATCCATGTCACTAAAGATTTCGTCATCACAGTCCTCCGCTTCGTCAGGGTCTTCGTCAGAATTGAGGTAGGTTCAGCACCATAATCCATCAAGTTAGTGTCACCATTGACGACACACGGTGGAGGAGCTGCACGCAAAAAACTCGCAGGAGAAGCGGCTTCATCCAAGCCTGTTCCGTCGCATTCGTCTTCACTTGAGTCCTGCAAAACTGCCCGGCGTCGCTTGCGTGGGTTTGCAACGGCGGCAGACGTTTCTCTGCGTTTTTCGGTCGATTTAGTAGCTGCTGTTACTAAATCGGCCACCACTTCATGCACCTCAGCATTCACAGTCTCCACTCCACAAGCCACATTCATTGTCTCCACTTCGCCATCCACAATCAATACCTCCACTCCACGCTCCATGATCATATCAGTATCTTTCGACACCGCAGCCTCGTCAATCGTTGTATCCTTGGCCGCTGCTCTTTCATCATTATTCGCTGTAGCGTAGGCAGGAGCATCCCCTTTCGACTCAGCAATCGTCATTGCTGCAGTTGTTCGTTTAGCGCCCTACTTCCTCGCCTGCTTCTTGTCTGTCTTTGTGGCGCCCTTTTTCTCTGCTCGTCGAAGGCGGCGCCTGTGTCGATCACTCAACAGCGCCTCCCGGCACAAGCGCTGCTCTCATTCGCTCAGCTCCCGTCGTGGCGTCTTTCCTGAAGCACCGACCATCTCGTAGACAGCCGGCGTTTGCTTAAATGAAGCTGCTCATGGCTGGCAGCCACATTTGTGGTGGGTGATAGGTACATTCTTTTATCACGCGCAATCAAATCCCGATCGGCCGCTACCTAAACATGTGCATTTGGCTGTTTTCTGATAGAAGTGTTATCTTATTTTCACTATTGCAAAGATATTGACAGTACGACTTTACAAATTTCAAGTATAATAAAATGTTATGTTGGAGGACAACGCATCTAAAACACCTTGTTTTGCAGGATAACACTTAAGCTTTGTTTTCACTTGGTATTTGTAAGAGCAGCCGGGGGGGGATTACCCGGCTCTCCTGTGGGAAGGCATTATTTAATGTAAAGAGGTCGTTACCAGCCGCGCTTCGCTTGGCTGGGGCTCGCTTCGCTCGCGATTAATAGATTCTCTCACCTGGGAAGTGCAATGCGCGGCTCGCTGGTGAGCTCGGCGCTGGGCCCGCCTCCGCAAATACCGCGCGGCCCTGCTTCGCGGGCTCCCCGCGCGGGTTTGCTGCGGCTACGCGACCTCGCACCCGCTCGCCTTAGTTGGCGCCATAGCTGCGTCGCCCCTCCCCGGAAGGTGCTATTATGCGTTTGAGGGTGCTGCACACCGTTTCGAACGGTGTTTTTGCAATTTTGTCATGTTGGAGGTAGAACATAACATAGATGCTGCGAAAAAAAGAGCTTATACACTCTAACTAAGGGGTTAATTGGGTTAACTCTAAGTACATGTATTAATAGACTTCTATGAGCCCACGCAGGCTTACATGTAAATGTGATGCGAGCTCGTAGAGCCACCAAGCTGTAGTTAATTCAACCATAAGTAATCAAAGCTTCGTTAGTTCAATATCTTGGCACAGTTGCCTATCGCTCTCATATCAATCGCGCTGATTATACGTCCTCGCAATGAATCATGAGGACCCACCCCTGGTGGCACCAGGTCTTCTAGGAAATTTTGGAGGCCGCCAACAAGCAGTGATCCGGGGCCGTCACTATGATATTTGGGAGGCAGGCAGCACAGCGTAGTGCTAAAGGCGTAACAGGTTGGTTACGATGATACATGCACGCAAGAAAAAGAGAAAAACAAAAAAAAGGTGGTGCGACTCAGCAGCTGAGCGGTGGCTACTGAAGGTACCAGTGGTAGTAAGGGCACTGGCTGAGTTTTCAGATCACTCGTTTTGGTATTTAAAAATGAAAAACAGTAGCAGAAAAAATTGTGATGTATTACCGGGCTCACAAATTCATGGTGCTGAAATATACAGTGCCTAAAAATATACACTCGTGGTGGATCCTACCCTCTTGCTACATCTCGACTCGTTTGCGAACTGCGCCAAAAAATCACGCCTCATTCACAACTTGACACCCTCTTACTTGGATCGTATATATTGTGCGAGCTCAGTGCTCTCGACAACGGTACAAGTCGTCGCCTAGAACATCTTTGAAGACCTCCCGAAAGTACTTGGGGCACCCTCCCACCTTTCCAAGCCTGTCGGCATCTTCACGAAACAGCTCCTTATTTTGCAATTTCAAGTTGGCCACCATGCGGTACCAATAGATCTTGATGCTTCCAGCTGCAGAAGGTGTCTTAGTCTCCAAAAGAGGAGCAAGCAAGTCCACTGCGGCGGCGTAGTCCTTCGCGAAAAATGCGTCCAGGCCTCGCTCCAGCAGCGATGGGGCCGCGCGCTTAATCTTCCACTTGTGGCACTCATTCCACGATTGATCTAGAGGACGATAGCTGCTCGTAAGCACCAAACGACGAAATGCAGAACCCGTAGTTGGGGGTGAGATCAAATACGAGTCTTTGGACACATTGTAGATAGCAAAAACCTCATCTACAGGGATCAAGCGCCACAATCCCCCCTCTCTCGGTAGCTCACCGCCCAGCCAGGTGAACGCCCTTTTCTCTCCGTAACCTTCAGCACTCTCCGATGCAGCAACATCCGATGCGAGCAAATACTCCTGCGAGTACACGTTGAGGATGTAAAAGTCCGGGCTGGCGGGCACAAATCGCCAGATCTCTTTACTCTGATCAGCTTCCCACTCGTCGACCCAGCAGAAAACACATCGGCGAGTTTCGTCGTAAAGGAAATAGTCTTCGGCCGCGAACAACATATTGTCGTTCAGCACTGACGAGACGGTAACAGGAGTGTTACTAGCTAGAGCTCGAGCAGAGGGCGAAACACTGCGGATCCAGCAGATCTCAGCGAGCATTAGCGTTTTGTCCAGCGCTTGGGCCATCACTTTGTCCAGCAGTGAGGCGACAGCGACGGCGTTCCATCGCCCACCAGTCTCAAGCAGATATTGACACCCAATGACAGTCCATTCCTGATGCGGAAGGCTCGCCAAGAAGCGAAGAACGGCATCCTGGACTGCCAGGAGTTGCACCCGTTTAGTGGAAAGCAAGTGCTTCAAGAGGACATCTCCACGATACTCGACGTCGCGGATTCCAAGGAAGCAGCTCACGGCTTGCGCACAGGCCTCAGGTCCACTATTCCCGAGCTGCTGGCCTGCCCAGCGAATGGCGTTGCTCTCGTCAGGCTCCATGATGGTGCCTCGGTGTCAAAAGGTAGAATGAAAAAGCTGTTTCGGTGGGAGATGATCGTCCCGTTAAACTCGAGCCTTTCGTGCTCATGAGAAAGGATATGCAACTAGTTGAATGGTGAACGTGCTGGACAATACTCTCACTTTGTCTCCCCGCTTCTAACCTTGTAACCTGTCGGTCTGTCCGTCCGTCAGTCCATCGCATTCCCCGTCTTGCTGCTTTTTCCTGCCTTTTCGCATGACTACAGTCGGCCTGTCTAATACAGTTTCCTCCCATCGTACCGACCGTGCCTACCTTTCTGACTCGACCTAACTATGCTAAAATTACGAATATATCCAAAAGCGTTACACAATTAACGCGCGCCCTGATTGGGCAATCTTTTTCGACTCACTTTTCATTCAAAACACAAAATTGGATTTTTGAGCGACGGCGCGGAGAGGACAAGGTGCGCTGGCTGTATAATAGCAGTAGGGTAGTTGTAGATGTATGTGCATGTATGTACGGGCGTGGGGCTTCTTGCCCTATTATATATTCAAGAGAGACCTCTCAGGATACAGTCTGAGGCTTGCCCCGAGACTCCAAAGTGGTATGGCAGCTGGTAGCGATAGCAATCAGGTTGGGGTGGGTGTGACTGAGAGCGTCTACCACCATGCACGCGCCTAGGGGTCCTAGACCCACCGCGAGTGTCCACGCTCCAAAAGCGAGTGGCGCGTGCTGCCAATTGGCCAAACCGAAGTTGCAGCCACATGCGGAAGAGTCGTTACGGTCCCGCAATACAGAGGTGCTCTTAAAGTGTGAGCTCCCACATCAAAACACACTTTGCGAGAGCACTTCTGGCGGGACGGAAAGGAATGCAGCAGTCGGTCTCACAAGAGCAAGGAGTCCAAGACCAAGTGCAAGGACAGCTCAAGAACAAGAGATCAAGAAAAAAACACTTTAACAGCATGAGTGAGCCTCGCGCCTGTACACTTTAATAGCATAGCGTCATAATAGACAGTTTTAGTTCATTTTCGGAACTGTGTGAGCCCCGGAAGGGGCTGGGTCGTTCTCGGACACCCTGTGCATACTACTGACATGACCTGAAGGGCTGGACGGTATCAAACAGACCTGGGCAACCACTCAACAGGGCTGAGGCAACAGCTTTGACGTACCCAAGAGGCAACAGCGCGATGCGGCGTCTGAATTACCATGTACAGCTGCTTGGTCCACAGCCGTGCAAGGTAATTTGGGCCCGCGGAACGTGAGCTGAGGGCTGTAACACGTCGGCCAAGGGGAGGGCCTAAGCTAAAGCTGACTGGACCAACAAGCCGCCTGGAGTGACGATACCCCTAAGTTGTTTGTAATCCGAGGAGCCGGGATGGAAATGACAGTGGTGTGCTATATTCATAGAGGGCTTCTGAATTAGTACTGGAAAGGAAAGTTCGGGGTTCTACTCGAATACCACGTTGCTTAAGCTACCGTGTCCATGTTCTGGTGCTTATATTATACAAAATAGCTGTAGAATAGCTCCCAGTGCACTTAGACTTTCGAGTCTAACCGCCCATGTAATTATTTTCCATTTAGATCAGGCGAAAGACGCGTTCAAGATAGAAGGACATGGCAAGAGGCCCGAGGAAAAGAAAAAGGTTCCCCAACAATTGTGTAGCGGGCTTTGGTGCAAAATTAACTCGACTAACTCTGTCCAATGGTTAGAATTACCCGCGAGGAGCTAGATGATCGCGTGCAACGAGCCCGGCGTGAGAACGCATCCCAATCCCACGAAGAATCGCGTAAGGATAGACAACTCCGTAAACAGAGGCTTCGTACCGCAGAGGCCCGCTACCGCAAGGCAATCCAATAATTGGAGCAGCTTGAGTTAGTTGAAACCCCAGCACCAACTGAATCCGGACAGATGATAGTTACTGGTCCGGCGGTAGAGAGTGAGGAGAAGACAGAAGAAGACGATCCTGCTGAGCATCATCGACGATTTGAGGAGGACGCGCATTGCGAACACCCTGTCGACAATGCTCGCGGCTTCCAGATTGGAGCGTCAACGAATTCAGACGATAGAGCTGCGGCTAAACGTGCGCGGGATGCGGAAAGAGCACGGGCCAGGCGAGCCGCTATGACGAGCTCACAAAAACTACGGACACGAGCGAAGGACGTGGAGAGGAAACGGCTACGTAGAGCTAACAGATCCGACTCCCAGGTTATCCTATACCGCGGACGAGATGCCGAGCTGGCGAGGGTACGACGCGATCGAATGGCTCCAGAAGACCTGGCAGCTCATCAAGCGTATTATCGAGATGCGCAATCCAACCACAGAGCCATAAGAGCAGAGGAGGATCGTCAAAATGCAAGGATTCGTGATGCAGTGGCACACGACAGTCGCAGGGAAGGCATGTCAGATGAACAGCGCCAAGCGGAGCGTGACCAAAATACAGACGCACACCGCCATCGCAGGCATGTTGCGGAGCAGGCAGACCACTTGAACAGCAACCAGAGGGATATTTTTGACCAAGTTATTGCTGCTGTGAGCAGACCGGTTGGAGGGCAGAAGCTTTTCTTTTTGGATGGTCCAGGTGGAACAGGAAAGTTATTCCTACTCGAGCAAATACTCGCTCACGTTCGGATGCAACGTAAGGTTGCCATCGCGGTTGCTTCGAGTGGGGTTGCAGCCACTCTGTTAGCTGGAGGTCATACCGCGCATTCAACGTTCCGGATTCCCCTCAAACTAACAGAGACGTCGACGTGCAGTCTTTCATGGCAGAGCCACAAAGCCGAATTAATTCGTAGCGCGAGTTTGATCATTTGGGACGAAGCGCCGATGATGAACCGAGCTTGCTTTGAGGCTGTTGACAGGTCGCTTCGGGATATTATGAAAAACGAGCTGGAGCCGTTCGGCGGAAAGGTAATGGTGTTCAGCGGTGATCACCGCCAGATTCTACCTGTACTGAAGGATGCTACGCGTGCGGAGATGATTCAAGCTTGCTTCAAGTCTTCGCCCCTATGGGAGCATTTGCGTCAAGTGCGGTTAACCGAGAACATGCGTGTCCGCACCGCCCCAGACGCGGCCAGTGCGGCTGAGTTAGCGGAATTCTCTGAATTTTTACTTCAAATTGGAGAAGGCCGTTACCCAGTCAACCATGAGATCGGTGATGGCGACATTTGCCTTCCACGCGACGTGTGTATCATTCCAAAACGACGGGTACAACAAATGACCTCTGACGAAGAAGACGCGGATATGGAGCCTCCCCCAAGTTTCAGGCTACTACCTCCGGCGGACGAGGAACACGAGCGAGACTTGGACGAAGTTGAAGAAGACCGACGAGTCCGCAACGTCAACGCACTCATAGATGCGGTGTACCCGGGCGTTGATACTGAGAATTTACCCGATGAATACTTCGTTGAGCGAGCCATACTAGCCCCCACAAATGCAAGTGTTCGGCGTATCAACGACATGGTTGCGGAACGGCTATCGGGTGAAACGAAGGAGTATCTCTCGGTGGACAGCCTCGAAGGGGTCGCGGATGCAAATATGTTTGAGCAGGAGTTCTTAAACTCTCTTAGCTTCTCCGGTATCCCTCCGCACAGGATTGTTCTGAAGGTTGGAACACCTATCATCATGATTAGAAACCTGAATAGAGACGCAGGTCTTTGCAACGGAACGCGACTTCGGGTTGTGTCACTGCGTGAGAGAAGCATCGAGGCCAGCATTATGTCCGGGCCGTTCAAGGGTAAGAAGGTGTTCATTCCTCGGATCGTCTTTTATAGTGAGGACGATGACAAGGAGTTCCCGTTCAAACTCAAGCGTAAGCAGTTCCCCGTGGTTCCAGCGTTTGCCATGACTATCAAACAGGCCCAAGGACAATCGATCCACCACGTGGGTATCTACTTAGAATCACCGGTCTTCGCACATGGGCAGCTTTATGTGGCGTTGTCGAGAGTGACTTCGAGGAAGGCGATCAAGATTGCTGTAGATCCAGAGGCCATCGATGAGGACGGGAACGTACACACCAACAATATTTTGTACAGGGAGATCTTTAAAAACGCGGACTTGGTAAGGCACGTAATACATATAATACATTTAGCTTTGATTTCAGAATGTTCTTTCATCCGTCGCAGCGCAGCGGAGGCGAACAGCCCACACTACACCAACCAACCATGCCCTAGCGTCCGCGGAGCGGGCGCCCAGAGCGCTAGTTTACCGCTTCCTTACCGAGTAACCTGTCTGTCCGTCCGTCCGTCCGTCCGTCTGTCAATCAGTCCGTCGCACTCCCTGTCTTCCTGCTTTTGCCTGCCTTTTTGCATGGCTACACTCGGCCTGTCTTATACAGTTTCCTCCCATCCTACCGACCGCGCCTACGTTTCTGACTCGACCTAGCTATGCCAAAATTACAAATATATCCAAAAGCGTGACACAATTAACTCGCGTCCTGATTGGGCAATACCTGCCGACCTGCGACACTGACTGGAGCTGTCGCACGATCAGACCGTCTCTGGCCCTCGCGATTGGACGTAAGGTAAACATTTCTGCCGAGCACGAAACGCATGGATTGGTTGCAAACAGCCAGGCGAGCTGCGCAAATACTTGATTATTGACATTTAGCTACGCAAAACCTGTCGTATGTACTGCAAATCGGGCACAGTAACCACTTTATTTTCAAAGAGCTCTGCACACTTCTCAAATAGAGATATGTAATATTATTTATGTAGACTTCACAGACCAGTATTTTGTAAGAGCTCTGGGATGTTATTTTCCACACACTTTTCAAAGTAAAGACGATATTAATAGTACTAATATGATTAATATAAGCGACACAGGCCATTTGTAAGAGCTCGGCGATGCTATTTTTCACACACTTTCTAAAGTAGAGACGATAGTATTTTTTAATATTAAAGTAGGCTTCACGACCAGCGCTTTTTGTAGGGACTTTGCGAATATATATCTTTTTTACTTCACCTGGCACTCACCACTGCCACCGTGCAATGAAGGCGCGCGGCTGCACGGGCATTTCGCTATCTGCTCCCGTGCACCACACCTGATGAATGCATGCGCGCACGGTACATAGCCTTTTAGTCACTTTTATTGCATGTAAAGTATATATTTGTTTGGAAATCTGATGATAATATATTTAAGCAATCCAAATACTAATATTTAAAAACATTTTCATATTTTGCCTAATAATAAATACCAGCCTTACAGTACCGTGCTATTGGCTAATATTTGGACGCAAGTAATTGGTTAAAACAATATATGTTGCTAACTTACTCACAGTTTGCAAAATGGTGGGCCCTACGTGTAAGCAATGCGAGGCGAAGATTTACCCGCTTCTGATGAGCCCGCAGCGGTCTACGACGGATGCCCGGGCGCGCTGCGTCGGTTGCGGGAAGCTGCAGTACGGCTACGCATTCCGTACAATCAGTGGGCGGGTCATCGTGCGGCGCTGTATTGCCTGCGAGAACGGCCCAAAAGCGGTTGAGTTCTGGGAGGAACACCTGGTTCGGCCGAAGTGCGCCGCCAGGAAATCCTGGCGAACATCAAGAAGGCGATGGGTCCTGACTGGTACCCCAAGAAGGAGAAGAAGCGCAGTCGCCTTCGCAAGCTGACCGCCCGAAACGTCAAGTACATCGAGCAAAAGAAGCAGCAGAAGAGCAAGTAATTGGAATATATACCCTTTTAGGCCCCCATTTTCCTTCCTATCTTTGTACTTAGTATACTGGCTGACCGGGCGAGGCTCGGGGTCGCACATATGGTAGTCAGCCTATGGCGCAGTCAGTATTGTTGACACACCTAAACAGCGTAGCGCCGTTCAAATAATATTTAGCACATGGTATCTACTGTGAACAGCCGCAAGCTGGCCGTCCCTATCTGCGTACGCGTCACACGTACACTCCCTCACTGGACAAAGGCAAGCCACATTATCTGTATCGTCAATGTTCACAGAGTATATTCCACTAATGTGCGCTCATAAATTTAAACTACAGTTTCGAGTGAGTACTACGTGCGACAAAACCGTTGCTGTCTACGTAGATACGAGCACGTGTGCGGTAATGCAGACCGTACAGGTGGATGTTGCAGGTCGATGTGCCTGTATGCAGTTCTGTATTTTAGTGTCCTGTCCATAATGGTCGACATATGAGCTCGGTTGAGTCGCGGATGGCTACAAGGTGTACCCGCCGCGCGCGTATAAAGCACTACTGCTAAGAGACGCGCGGCCAGCTTGCCTATATCGCTGCGGTTTGGCCTGTGCCCAGTTAGTGACCGGTCTGGTCGTATAGACTGATACATTAGAAGCGTAAGCACAGTAAGCCAGCACCATGATGCAAATGTACCGAGAAAGCGACAGTGAACCCATGTGCTTTGGCTACCGCGAGAGCGTGGCGCCGACGAGCTTACGAAATAAGTTATGCATGGATATATCAAACAACACACCGAGCTGATAAGTAGTAGCGAGATTACAGCATCTAACGTACATGAGCTACTATTCGATTCAAGTCTAAACACCACTACAACATGATAATCTGCCTATATCGATATGGTTTCGCATGTTCGTCATACATATCAGAGCTTACTACTCGGAAAGGATCGACGCCACTCTGTCAGTCGGTAGCTATGCACATAAGTCAGTAAGTGCAAGTAAGATCAATGCATGCGGAAGATAGTGGAAAGACCCTTTAGTGATATCATAAAGAGCTCTGCGGAGCAAGTTCAAGGCATAATATTGATATTTGTGGCGACCATCGGCGAATACTACCTATCCTAAAAGATACATCGCGCGAGGAGCTGATTAACATTGCTCTATTATACCGTCGCAATCGATGATATGTGCCGACTGCCTCACGGCGATGACGTGCAGATGGGCAATATGTTTGAGGAGGCATATTTAGACCCCCAAACTAGGATTCCTCACCGATCTATGCCAATTCCGTAGCATCATGGATACTGACCCGTCTTCTGAACAGCATATATTACATTTGCAACCACGCGCGCCTCCGATTGGCGTCATTGTGGTAGCTATGCGCTCAAATGAGACTATAGGCGAAACCTCCCGGGTAAGATGGTGCTCATCTTGCAGATCACGTTAAACCCTGGTCATGTCTACCATAATATGTGAGCACTCAGGATATTGTGTGCGGTGTTGTTTTGGATCATAACATAAGTAGAACACGGAATATATATTTTATGTTGCTTTGAGTTAAACAAGCTAAGCCCATCGCAGCGCAGCGGAGGTGGTCGGCCCTCTCTACACCAACCAATCATGCCCTAGCGTCCGCGGAGCGGACGCCAAGACCGCTAGTCTCCCCGCTTCTAACCTTGTAACCTGTCGGTCTGTCCGTCCGTCAGTCCGTCGCATTCCCCGTCTTGCTGCTTTTTCCTGCCTTTTCGCATGACTACAGTCGGCCTGTCTAATACAGTTTTCTCCCATCGTACCGACCGTGCCTACCTTTCTGACTCGACCTAACTATGCTAAAATTACAAATATATCCAAAAGCGTGACACAATTAACTCGCGCCCTGATTGGGCAATACCGACCGACCTGCGACACTGACTGGATCTATCGCACGATCAGACCGCCTCTCTCCCTCGCGATTGGACGTAAGGTAAACATTTCTGCCGAGCACGAAACGCATCGATTGGTTGCAAACAGCTAGGCGAGCTGCGCAGATACTTGATTATTGACATTCAGCGACGCAAAACCTATCGTATGTACTGCGAATCGGGCACAGTAACCACTTTATTTTCTAAGAGCTCTGCACACTTTCTCAAATAAAAATATTTATTATTATTAATGTAGACTTTACAGACCTTTTTTGTAAGAGCTCTGGGATGCTATTTTCCACACACTTTTCAAAGTAAAGACGATATTAATAGTATTAATATTATAAATATAAGCTTCACAGGCCGCATTGGTAAGAGCTCGGCGATGCTATTTTCCACAGACTTTCAAAAGTAGAGACGATAGTATTTTTTAATACTAAAGTAGGCTTCACAACCAGCGCTAGGGACTTTGCGAAATGTATCTTTTTTACTTCACTTGGCGCTCACCACTGCCACCGTGCAATGAAGGCGCGCGGCTGCACGGGCATTTCGCTATCTGCTCCCGTGCACCACACCTGATGAATGCATGCGCGCACGGTACATAGCCTTTTAGTCACTTTTATTGCATGTAAAGTATGTATTTGTTTAAAAATCTGATAGTATTACTATTAAAGCAAAAAAGTAATATTTAAAACATTTTAATATGTTGCTTAATAATAAATACCAGCCTTTTATTACCGTGCTATTGGCTAATATTTGGACGAAAGTAATTGGTTAAAACAATATAATTTGCTAACATACTCACAGTTTGCAAAATGGTGGGCCCTACGTGCAAGCAATGCGAGGCGAAGATTGACCCGCTTCTGCTGAACCCGCAGCGGTCTACGACGGACCCCCGAGCGCGCTGCGTCTGCTGCTGGAAGCTGCAGTACGGCTACGCGTTCCGTACAATCAGCGGACGGGGCAGCGTGCGGCACTGTATTGCCTGCAAGAACGGCCCAAAAGCGATTAAGTTCTGGGAGGAAAAGCCTCCACCACCTAATTCGGCCGAAGTGCGCCGCCAGGAAAGCCTGCCAAACGTCGAGGAGGTGATGGGTCCTGACTGGTACCCCAAGAAGAAAAAGAGGCACAGCCGCCCTCGCAAGTTGACTGCCCGAAACGCCAAGTACAACGAGCATAAGAAGCAGCAGAAGAGCAAGTAATTGGAATATATACACTTTTAGGCCCCCATTTTCCTATCTATATTTGTATTTAGTATACTGGCTGACCGGGCGAGGCTCGGGGTCGCACATATGGTAGTCAGCCTATGGCGCAGTCAGTATTGTTGACACACCTAAACAGCGTAGCGCCGTTCAAATAATATTTAGCACATGGTATCTACTGTGAACAGCCGCAAGCTGGCCGTCCCTATCTGCGTACGCGTCACACGTACACTCCCTCACTGGACAAAGGCAAGCCACATTATCTGTATCGTCAATGTTCACAGAGTATATTCCACTAATGTGCGCTCATAAATTTAAACTACAGTTTCGAGTGAGTACTACGTGCGACAAAACCGTTGCTGTCTACGTAGATACGAGCACGTGTGCGGTAATGCAGACCGTACAGGTGGATGTTGCAGGTCGATGTGCCTGTATGCAGTTCTGTATTTTAGTGTCCTGTCCATAATGGTCGACATATGAGCTCGGTTGAGTCGCGGATGGCTACAAGGTGTACCCGCCGCGCGCGTATAAAGCACTACTGCTAAGAGACGCGCGGCCAGCTTGCCTATATCGCTGCGGTTTGGCCTGTGCCCAGTTAGTGACCGGTCTGGTCGTATAGACTGATACATTAGAAGCGTAAGCACAGTAAGCCAGCACCATGATGCAAATGTACCGAGAAAGCGACAGTGAACCCATGTGCTTTGGCTACCGCGAGAGCGTGGCGCCGACGAGCTTACGAAATAAGTTATGCATGGATATATCAAACAACACACCGAGCTGATAAGTAGTAGCGAGATTACAGCATCTAACGTACATGAGCTACTATTCGATTCAAGTCTAAACACCACTACAACATGATAATCTGCCTATATCGATATGGTTTCGCATGTTCGTCATACATATCAGAGCTTACTACTCGGAAAGGATCGACGCCACTCTGTCAGTCGGTAGCTATGCACATAAGTCAGTAAGTGCAAGTAAGATCAATGCATGCGGAAGATAGTGGAAAGACCCTTTAGTGATATCATAAAGAGCTCTGCGGAGCAAGTTCAAGGCATAATATTGATATTTGTGGCGACCATCGGCGAATACTACCTATCTTAAAAAGATACATCGCGCGAGGAGCTGATTAACATTGCTCTATTATACCGTCGCAATCGATGATATGTGCCGACTGCCTCACGGCGATGACGTGCAGATGGGCAATATGTTTGAGGAGGCGTATTTAGACCCCCAAACTAGGATTCCTCACCGATCTATGCCAATTCCGTAGCATCATTGATACTGACCCGTCTTCTGAACAGCATATATTACATTTGCAACCACGCGCGCCTCCGATTGGCGTCATTGTGGTAGCTATGCGCTCAAATGAGACTATAGGCGAAACTCCCGGGTAAGATGGTGCTCATCTTGCAGATCACGTTAAACCCTGGTCATGTCTACCATAATATATGAGCACTCAGGATATTGTGTGCGGTGTTGTTTTGGATCATAACATAAGTAGAACACGGAATATATATTTTATGTTGCTTTGAGTTAAACAAAGCTAAGCCCATCGCAGCGCAGCGGAGGTGGTCGGCCCTCTCTACACCAACCAATCATGCCCTAGCGTCCGCGGAGCGGACGCCAAGACCGCTAGTCTCCCCGCTTCTAACCTTGTAACCTGTCGGTCTGTCCGTCCGTCAGTCCGTCGCATTCCCCGTCTTGCTGCTTTTTCCTGCCTTTTCGCATGACTACAGTCGGCCTGTCTAATACAGTTTTCTCCCATCGTACCGACCGTGCCTACCTTTCTGACTCGACCTAACTATGCTAAAATTACAAATATATCCAAAAGCGTGACACAATTAACTCGCGCCCTGATTGGGCAATACCGACCGACCTGCGACACTGACTGGATCTATCGCACGATCAGACCGCCTCTCTCCCTCGCGATTGGACGTAAGGTAAACATATCTGCCGAGCACGAAACGCATCGATTGGTTGCAAACAGCTAGGCGAGCTGCGCAGATACTTGATTATTGACATTCAGCGACGCAAAACCTGTCGTATGTACTGCGAATCGGGCACAGTAACCACTTTATTTTCTAAGAGCTCTGCACACTTTCTCAAATAAATATATATATTATTATTAATGTAGACTTCACAGACCATTTTTGTAAGAGCTCTGGGATGCTATTTTCCACACACTTTTCAAAGTAAAGACGATATTAATACTATTAAAATTATTAATATAAGCTTCACAGGCCGCATTGGTAAGAGCTCGGCGATGCTATTTTCCACAGACTTTCAAAAGTAGAGACGATAGTATTTTTTAATACTAAAGTAGGCTTCACAACCAGCGCTAGGGACTTTGCGAAATGTATCTTTTTTACTTCACTTGGCGCTCACCACTGCCACCGTGCAATGAAGGCGCGCGGCTGCACGGGCATTTCGCTATCTGCTCCCGTGCACCACACCTGATGAATGCATGCGCGCACGGTACATAGCCTTTTAGTCACTTTTATTGCATGTAAAGTATGTATTTGTTTAAAAATCTGATAGTATTACTATTAAAGCAAAAAAGTAATATTTAAAACATTTTAATATGTTGCTTAATAATAAATACCAGCCTTTTATTACCGTGCTATTGGCTAATATTTGGACGCAAGTAATTGGTTAAAACAATATAATTTGCTAACATACTCACAGTTTGCAAAATGGTGGGCCCTACGTGCAAGCAATGCGAGGCGAAGATTGACCCGCTTCTGCTGAACCCGCAGCGGTCTACGACGGACCCCCGAGCGCGCTGCGTCTGCTGCTGGAAGCTGCAGTACGGCTACGCGCTCCGTACAATCAGCGGACGGGGCAGCGTGCGGCACTGTATTGCCTGCAAGAACGGCCCAAAAGCGATTAAGTTCTGGGAGGAAAAGCCTCCACCACCTAATTCGGCCGAAGTGCGCCGCCAGGAAAGCCTGCCAAACGTCGAGGAGGTGATGGGTCCTGACTGGTACCCCAAGAAGAAAAAGAGGCACAGCCGCCCTCGCAAGTTGACTGCCCGAAACGCCAAGTACAACGAGCATAAGAAGCAGCAGAAGAGCAAGTAATTGGTAAATATACACTTTTAGGCCCCCATTTTCCTATCTATATTTGTATTTAGTATACTGGTTGACGGTGCGAGGCTTGGGGCCGCACAAACGGTAAACTGACTATGGCGCTGCCAATAGTGTTGACGCACCTACAGAGGGTACCGCGTTTCAAATATTAATTAGCGCCTGGTATCTACTGTGTACCCTTGCAAGTTGGCCGTCCCTATCTGCTTCCGCGTAACAATAGATCGAGAGTACACTCGCTCACTTGGATACATGCAAACCATGCTATCTGTGACATCAGCGCTCACGGCGTATGTTCCATTAATGTGCGCTCACAAATTGAAACTACAGCATCGAGTGAGCACTACACGCGACGATTAAGTTGCTGTCTAAATAGATACGAGCACGTGTGCGGTAGCGCAAACAATACCGGTGGGTGTGGTAAGTCGAACTGTCTGTACGCAGTACTATACCTTAGTGCCATGTCTATAATGGTCGAGATAAGAGCTCGGCTTAGTCGCGGGTGGCTATAAGATGTACCCGCCGCGCGCGTAGATACTGCGCTGAATACAGGTGACAGACGCGCGGTCAGCTTGCCAGTATCGCTGCAGTATGGCCTGTGACCAGTTAGTGACCTGCTTGGTCATATAGACTGATACATCAGAAGCGTAGGCACAGTAAGCCAGCACGACGACGCAAATGTACCGAGAAAGCGACAGTGATCCTATACATAGGTTTTAGATATCACGAGCGCGTGATATACACTCATTAAGGACCTCGCAATATATGCACGGATACATCAAATAGCACGCCGAGTTGATAAGTAGGCAGGAAAAGTACTTCATATAATGTACATGAGCGACGATTCGAATCAAGTCTAAGATATCTACGATCTGATAATCTGCCTACAGTTATGTGGCTTCGTATGTTCGTCGTCCATATCGGACCCAGTATAATGTCAGCTGGAAAGGATTTACGCCACTCTGTCAGTCAGTAGTTATGCAAATAAGTCAGAAAGTACGTCAGCTATGCAAGTAAGATCAATGCATGCGGAAGATAGTGCAAATACCCTTCAGTAACATCACAAACAGCTCAGCAGAATAATGA
>NW_003303744.1:1253057-1256882 GCF_000142945.1 Phytophthora infestans T30-4
AGCACCGGGATCCAGATGAGTGTACCCATAATAGCGGTGGTAGGGTGATGACGCCAAGGATCCGGGGGATCTGACCTTTTTAGCTGGGATGATGGGGGGAGGGAAGAAGGGACATACAGCCGAGCCTGGCAAGGGATTTAACGAGTGGAAGACATAGAAGGTAGAAATCCAGGCAGGTATAGGCTTAAGTATCGATACAGAACTCAATTTGCACAGTATCACACAAGTGCCTTCCTGCCCTCAAGAATCGGAACTACATTGGCCGTACGAGCTCGGAGAAGGTTGGGAATTGCGAATCTAGTGTTGGTAGTGATAACTGGATAATATATTGGCCAGATCCTACAACCTAGTGAGCTTTCCTATACACGTGCAGATCCGACAGGTTAACCGAATTTACTACTTGGTCGGTTACACCCTAGAGACTCTCAACTCTCAATATCCCGTCACAGGAGGCGGCAGGTACAACGCATAGGAAGTACAAAGGCAAGGGAACACACCCGCATAGCAACCCTACGGCCAGATCCACGATCTAGGCCCCGGATCCATAAGCTCGAATATTCGCTTAGGATTCGGAACAATCAACGGACGCATAGTGAAGATTTTCCACTGCTGCTCCACCCATCCCCACGTCTCGCCAAGACACTCACGCTTCACCACTTGAACTCTTTGGAAGTTACCGAGCGAGCAAGACCCCGCCCTACCGACGGGTACACAAGGTGAGGAAAGTTCAGCAGATCACGGATCATCGAGGGACCCCTCCGTTAGTCGGTGTCTGGGCGCTGTTGGTACGTTGGATCCAGCAATCTCGCAGATTAATCGATGCGTTTCGTGCTCGGCAGATATGTTTACCTTACGTCCAATCGAGAGGGCGATAGACGGTCTGATCGTGCGACAGATCCAGTCAGTTTCGCAGGTCGGCAGGTATTGCCCAATCAGGGCGCGAGTTAATTGTGTCACGCTTTTGAATATATTTGTAATTTTAGCATAGTTAGGTCGAGTCAGAAAGGTAGGCGCCGTCCATAAGATGGGACCCAAAAGCTTTAGAATGGCCGAGTGTAGCCATGCGAAAAGGCAGGTCAAAGCAGGAAGACAGGGAGTGCGACGGACGGATTGACAGACGGACAGACAGACAGACACGCTACAAGGTTAAGAGGCGGGGGCAGATACCGCAATGACCGTGCACCCGCGTGGCAGTGGTGAGTGCCAGGTGAAGTAAAAGAGATTCGCAAAGTCCCTACAAAAAGCGCTGGTCGTGAAGCCTACTTTAATTTAAAAAAATACTATCGTCACTACTTTAGAAAGTGTGTGGAAAATAGCATCACAGAGCTCTTACAAATGCGGCCTGTGAAGCTTATATTAATAATATTAATACTATTAATATCGTCTTTACTTTGAAAAGTGTGTGGAAAATAACATCCCAGAGCTCTTACAAAATACTGGTCTGTGAAGTCTACATAAATAATATTACATATCTCTATTTGAGAAGTGTGCAGAGCTCTTTGAAAATAAAGTGGTTACTGTGCCCGATTCGCAGTACATACGACAGGTTTTGCGTAGCTAAATGTCAATAATCAAGTATCTGCGCAGCTCGCCTAGCTGTTTGCAACCAATCGATGCGTTTCGTGCTCGGCAGATATGTTTACCTTACGTCCAATCGAGAGGGCGATAGACGGTCTGATCGTGCGACAGATCCAGTCAGTTTCGCAGGTCGGCAGGTATTGCCCAATCAGGACGCGAGTTAATTGTGTGGCGTTTTTGCTATTTTTGTAATTTTGGCATAGTTAGGTCGAGTCAGAAAGGTAGGCGCCGTCCATAAGATGGGACCCAAAAGCTTTAGAAAGGCCGAGCGTAGCCATGCGAAAAGGCAGGTCAAAGCAGGAAGACAGGGAGTGCGACGGACGGATTGACAGACGGACAGACAGACAGACAGACAGACACGCTACAAGGTTAAGAAGCGGGGGCAGATACCGCAATGACCGTGCACCCGCGTGGCAGTGGTGAGTGCCAGGTGAAGTAAAAGAGATTCGCAAAGTCCCTACAAAAAGCGCTGGTCGTGAAGCCTACTTTAATTTAAAAAAATACTATCGTCACTACTTTAGAAAGTGTGTGGAAAATAGCATCACAGAGCTCTTACAAATGCGGCCTGTGAAGCTTATATTAATCATATTAGTACTATTAATATCGTCTTTACTTTGAAAAGTGTGTGGAAAATAACATCCCAGAGCTCTTACAAAATACTGGTCTGTGAAGTCTACATAAATAATATTACATATCTCTATTTGAGAAGTGTGCAGAGCTCTTTGAAAATAAAGTGGTTACTGTGCCCGATTCGCAGTACATACGACAGGTTTTGCGTAGCTAAATGTCAATAATCAAGTATCTGCGCAGCTCGCCTAGCTGTTTGCAACCAATCGATGCGTTTCGTGCTCGGCAGATATGTTTACCTTACGTCCAATCGAGAGGGCGATAGACGGTCTGATCGTGCGACAGATCCAGTCAGTTTCGCAGGTCGGTCGGTATTGCCCAATCAGGGCGCGAGTTAATTGTGTCACGCTTTTGAATATATTTGTAATTTTAGCATAGTTAGGTCGAGTCAGAAAGGTAGGCACGGTCGGTACGATGGGAGAAAACTGTATTAGACAGGCCGACTGTAGTCATGCGAAAAGGCAGGAAAAAGCAGCAAGACGGGGAATGCGACGGACGGATTGACAGACGGACAGACAGACAGGCACGCTACAAGGTTAAGAGGCGGGGGCAGATACCGCAATGACCGTGCACCCGCGTGGCAGTGGTGAGTGCCAGGTGAAGTAAAAGAGATTCGCAAAGTCCCTACAAAAAGCGCTGGTCGTGAAGCCTACTTTAATTTAAAAAAATACTATCGTCACTACTTTAGAAAGTGTGTGGAAAATAGCATCACAGAGCTCTTACAAATGCGGGCCTGTGAAGCTTATATTAATCATATTAGTACTATTAATATCGTCTTTACTTTGAAAAGTGTGTGGAAAATAACATCCCAGAGCTCTTACAAAATACCGGTCTGTGAAGTCTACATTAATAATAATAGATATCTCTATTTGAGAAGTGTGCAGAGCTCTTAGAAAATAAAGTAGTTACTGTGCCCGATTTGCAGTACATACGACAGGTTTTGCGTCAATAATCAAGTTTCTGCGCAGCTCGCCTGGCTGTTTGCAGCCAATCGATGCGTTTCGTGCTCGGCAGAAATGTATAGCTTACGCTCACTCCCAACCCAAAGGGGGAAGAGGGGGTCTGGAACTGGGAAAAGAATCTCGTTCACGGTTGCCCAGGTGCGCCAGGTAATGTCTCCCAACTGGGGGGCGGAGTTAATTTGGGGGGGGCTTTTTGGCTCAAATTGTTAAATTTGGGGCCCTATTTTGAGTTCAGATCCCAAAGATATGGCGCCGTCCGTTAGGATGGGAAGAAAATGTTAATTAAAAGGCCGAGTGTAGCCATGCGAAAAGCAGGTCAAAGCAGAAGACAGGGAGTGCGACGACGATGACAGACGGACAGACAGACCGACACGCTACAAGGTTAGAAGCGGGGAGACTAGCGCTCTGGGCGCCCGCTCCGCGGACGCTAGGGCATGGTTGGTGGGTGTAGAGAGGGCTGGCCACCTCCGCTGCGCTGCGGTGGGCTTAGAATTTCTACTTGGACCGAAGCTACATATAATATAAGTATGATGTGATCTACTTATGTTACGATCCAAAACAACAACGCACACAATATCCTGAGTGCTCACATATTATGGTAGACATGACCAGGTTTTAACGTGATCTGCAAGAATGGACCACCCATCTTAACCCGGGG
>NW_003303744.1:1256992-1265082 GCF_000142945.1 Phytophthora infestans T30-4
ATCATCCAACATCATCTGCACGTCTGTGATCTCCTGGTCCCACGAAAGTTCGAGATCACTGCATCATCATCCCTGTAATCTGGATCCAGGTCCTTCTATGCGGGATCCTCCCTCCTTGGATCCGAGCTCGGAAGTATGGGAGCCGGGGTATCTCGCGGTGGATCCTGACTTCTCGTTAGCCGTGGCTACTAGATCCACCTTCGGATGGCAACTACCACCATTCCTTCATAGGATCCACACTCGATCCACTGGTACATAGTATATCCCATATCCACCTAAGTGAATCCAGGTAAGGGCGGATCCGAGATAAGTCTTGGTGGATCCTGTCTTCCCGTACATCGCTTATACCAGATCCATCGTCATTCCATACGGGGTGCCGCTCGTCATGGCTAATCCACCACAGGCAACTTGCATCCGTGCCACCAACCCAAATCCTCTCTAATCACTTGAAATTGTCACTGATTCGGGATAGTGACCCCGCGTCAGGCCCATTCTCTTATTTCTGAGAAAGCACTTCACCACAGATGGGTGAATGTGAAACACTCGTCTTCAATTTTTCGAAGGAACGACGTGCTACAGAAAGGCCACCTTCAACGGCAAAGTCTTCATCCTTAAGCTGGTACAGCGCCGCACCGTAGACCGCAAAGTCTTGTATGAAGCGGCTGTAGTAATTAACCGCTCCAAGAAACGACTGCATGCCTTTCTTACTCGTTGGAAACGAAAGCTCGGTGATGGCCGCAAGCTTCTTGGGGTCAGCCCTGATACCTTCTGGCGAAATTTTATGCGACAGAAAGTCCACCTTGGGCTGGCAGAAGATGCTCTTGGTGAAGCTAATGCTGATCCGACACTGTGCAAATATTGCCAGCAATCGGTCCAGCGTCGCCAGGCAGCTGTCGAAATCCTCGTCACCGAAGCAGATGTCATCCACAAACGACCGTCGACCAAACACAGGTACTAGCATTGATTCGTCCGGATCCCCGTTCGTAAACATGTCAGCGACGGGGCTGCTGACGAGTTGTAGTACAGGGTCGGTCTCTACCGGTGCTTCGCGGTCTGCCGCGAACTTCGTTTGAAACGAACCCTCGGCGCTTGGTCCACGACGTTCCTTGGCCTGTTCTTCAGCTAAACGCATCTTCTCCGAGTATTCAAACCAACCTCCTTTAGGCTGAACGAACCCCCAGAGTGCGTTGTCAATCATACGCTGGTAGATCATCGGCGCGTTCTTTAACCCAAAGGGCATGCGTAACCACTCAAAATGTCCTAGTGCGCAGACGAACGCTGACACTTTACGCGCTCGCAAGGTCATCATGACCGCCCAGAAGCTGCTTGCTGCATCCAGCGAGCAGAACCTTAGGTAGCGCTCGAGATCTGTTAACAGGTCGTCGACTAGCGGCATTGCATACTCCATGATCGCGGTGATAGCATTCACCATCTTGTAATCAATGCAGAGCCGGATGTCCAGCCCGTTCTTTTTCATCACAATCACGATCGGCGATGCCCATGGACTGTCTGAAAAGACGATCAGTCCTGCACGCAATAAAGCGCGCAGCAGCTCGTACAGCTTGCCGAGAAATCGCAGCAGCACGCGTCGGGCACGCTGTTTAATTGGGGCGTGCCCCTGTGTGTCGATATCGCATACCGCTCCGTAGGCTGGCGGCGGCAGTGCGTTACCACTAGCAATCAGGATGTGCTCGTGGTTCTTTAGCGTCGCGACTAGACGTTCTCGGCGTTCAGTCGACAGCTCAGGATCAGCAACATTAGGCGCAGTGTAGTCAATTCTCGTGTTGATCTCTTCGGTCAGATCCGGCAGGAATGCCAGCTCCTTCGCGTAGTCTTCCAAGCCAATGTTGCTAACTGGGTGTTCGTAGAAGTCATTTCTCGTATCCTCCGTTGCTTCATTTCCTTCGGTTGCTAATACTCGAGCAACCGAGATGTACGTTCCGTCCAACGTCGCTACGGATTCTTCCCTTGACTCAACATCGGCATCCGCTTTGATTTCCACAGTCGGTACTGGGTCCATCTCCTTCCCATCCTGGTTTCCCATCTCTGGGCCATCTGCCGAGTCGTCGTTCGCAATATTGAATGCGTGGGCCGTCGACATATTGGGTTGTTGACTTTTGTTCCGTACCTCGTTCTGCCGCTGTCTTGACATTTCGGAATTCGCACCAATCTTGCAATGAATACTCGGTGCCGTACTCAACACCTTCTGCGCGATGCCTGTATCCTCTGGATCAACCACCGGTGGCTCGTTCGCAGATTTGGCGACACACAAGGCCGGGACAGCTTCGTCAAAACGGGTGACTCCATTCAATCTAGTGCCGTGACTTGTCGCTTCCGTGGTCACCCCTGACTGGACACTAACACTCGTTGGCGTATGTACCACGTTTACCGGCCTCAGAAGTTCGTGTGTACGCACTACCGAGGCTTCGTTCGCGTTATTGCCTCCGCCATGGGTTGTCGTGTAAGTGTCCAAAGGTTCTGCGGAAGGCTGACCGTCGGCCAAATCCCCGGCTGTCACCCCAGACGCCAGACAGGCTTCCACTCGCTCACGCTCTTCCAGGATCAGTGCCCAGCGCTCTGCACATGTCAGACGATCACTAGAATCCACTAGCGAGTCTTCTAGAGGTCGTGCTAGCACCCCACCGGGTTCTGGGTAGTAGGGTCGATTAACTGCTGAAGGCTGAGTTGCCAGCCACTGTTCGTAGATTTCGCATTCACGCTGAAAGAGCCCGCGGTCTCTACAACCTTCGTAGGCCAACACTTGCCAGTCTTGGTACTTCTTGGACTCCAGACGCACATAGCCGTCACCTCGTGGCAAATCCCCATCTGGAATCCACATAGCGATCGAGTCGTGTGCTGGTAGGTACACAGTTCGATCAGACACGTTGGTCAATCGAATGCTCTGAGGCCGTCCACGTCGAAATCTCGTCACTGACGGGATTAGCTTGTTCGTTCGACGAACCCACAGTACGTGTTCTTCCAGCCCGACTTGACGCTTAGCTAGTCGATATTCTCGCCACTCGTGCGCTTGAATGTCCAAACGCTCGGGTGGCCCGGCGTTAACATGGGAGCCGTATTCTTCGCTGTCGATCATGTTCTTGGTCTTGATCAGTGGGATTTGAACTTCGTGCGGTAATTGCGCCGTGCCGTGAAACAGGTCCAACCGGATCCCAGCTGGGATCATAAAGTCGGTCCCGAGTACCACGTCGACGCCTGCACTATGCGCCATTACCCACATCTTGAACTCGTACATGATCTCCCATCCGAGCGTAATCTTGACGCACGCTCGTCGCGTCGTAGACACCTTGCCCTCGTTAATTCCTTGAATGTCGATGCGGCGTCCGTGATCGGGTACATCTCGGAGTCGCAGCTTCTTGGCAAAGGCGTCAGTGATCACACTAACGTTCGCTCCTGTGTCGAGGAGGATCCTCGTTCGCTGGTCGTTCACAGCGCCTTGCACCAGAGCTCTCATTCTGATCCGTCGGTCGAAGTTCTTGGCCGACCACCACCCCTGTCTCTCGCCAGGGTTCAACTTCATCATCTTGGAGTGACCCTTGGGCTCGTCTCGCGCTGCACTCGACACCAAGCCGAGCGAACCCTCGCTGGTGCCCTCATCAGCATCAGCACACTCCACGCTCTCTCCAACACCTCCACCGAGGATTCTACTCCTTTCTTTTTCATTTTCTGTCGCGTTCACACTTGTTACGTATTTATCAGGCCATTCACTCTGCCCCATGAAAGCAAAGATACACTCTGCTTCCATTGAAGGCTCGGTTAACTGTGGCAGCCCGATAGGGACCAACCCAGTTGTAGTTGGCGGGCTGCCTAGTTTAAATGACGCTCTTGAACGACGGCCTTGAGCTCTGGCGGGAGTTCCTCCTTCGTGCCTTTAGTGCGCACGAATTTGGCAAGGTCTTGGAAGTTGCGGAAAAGTTCGCACTGTCCAGCATCGCGGAGTTGTTTGCAGAACTTGCATCGCTTGTTACAGTAGTGGGCGGAGTGACTCATGCCACCGCACACCGCGCATGGTCCGTACTGTGGGCGTCGGTTGTCGCGGTTGAAGTCACGTCGACCGCGTTGGTCCTGATTGAACCCACGGTCACCACCTCGGCGATCTTGATTGAAGCCATTCTCGCGATCAGGCGTGTTTCCACGCGGTTGACGGTTGTCTGAACGTGCGTAGGTGCCTGCAGCAGCTGCACGGCGCTCATTCTCGTTAGCAGCGGCGAGGTATCGGTCATTTTCATCCAATGAGAAATCACCATCCGTATTATCGGGCTGAAAGTCGCTGTACTCGTCTTGGATATCGTTGTAAGCGTTCGGATCATCATTTGAATACTCGTTGCCCCTTGAGCAGCTTCACGACCTTCTAATTCAGCTAGTAGGTCGTCCACCGTAGCTTCAATGAGTGTCACGCTTGGTTTGTTTCGGTTGGCATCGCGGCGACGGTCATCACGCCGGTTGTTGCGGGCGTACCCATCGTTGCGTCGCGTATCACGACCCTTGGAGTATCGGTACTCACTGTCACGCTTGGCCATTCTCTCCTTGCCCTTGAGAACATCTTCGATGATCTCTTCGAGCTCGTGAATGTCGGCGACTCGAGCGTGGTAGAGACTCTCCGCCAGCTTGTCATCATCGCATGTTGCCAGGAACTGCTGTACGTGTTCTTTCGCGTCGCGACCACTCTTCTCGAAATGTAGACGGGCGGTCCGAGCGTAGCCATTCAGCCTGTTTATGTAGTCGCACAGATGTTCATTACGTTCCCGCTTGGCGGAGTAGTAACGCGACAGTGCCGTCTGAGTGAACTGCGAGCAGTAGTAGCGGATGAACGCGTCGCTCAACAGCTTCCACTTGCGCTTCGTCTTCTTCGGAAGTTGACGGAACCAATGAATGGCTCCGTCCCGGAGACTTAGCTCAAATGGAATGCACCATTTGTCGGCATCTGTGTGGGTTCCAGGTATTTCATAGACGAACCCACGGAGCCACTGCATACAGTTTTTCGCTCTTGTTGCGAGAGCCTGAGAACGGTGTGATGCGATCCAATGGTCGGTGCGACGCCATTTCAATCCTCGGTGTCGGGTCCACGTCGTTCAGCGTCGCTAGCTCATTCATCTGACGCATCAACTCGAGTTGAGGATCTTCCTCGTCGAATGTACGCACCAAAATGTCATCGTCACTGGACGAACCATCGCTGTCGACTTGACGACGTCCGGCACCACCTTTGGGAGCTCGCGGACCACCTCGGCGACCGAACGAACCCTCGTTGCCAGCGTAAAGACGCTGCATACGGCTCTCCGAACGTGGCGTAACCATGTGCGAGTCTTGAAAGTACGGTGAAGCTTCGGTAGTGCCAAAGGCACCACGCTCAGCCCCATGCTTGGTTGGAGGAGTACGAACGAGTCGTTGGGGCGTCGGCGGCAGTGGAATCTTGAACGGATCTTCATCTTGAATCATCGGTCGACTCACAGGCTGCTTTCCGGCATTGATGCCAACAGCGCCAAACGCCTTCCGAAGCTTCTTCTTCCATTTCTGGAGAGCAGCTCCAGCTTCATGTGGACTCCAATCCTGGAGCGACATCGTCGATGGGTACGTCTCGTTCTCGAACCCCAGCGACAACAGTAGCGAAACTGAATCCTCGGCATCTTGGCTAGTCGAAACCGAGTTGACTGGGTATTGAAGCTCCTGCGCAAGCGCAGGCCAGTCGGCCTTTTTCTTGGGGATGGGCTTGAACAGCTGCATCCACTCATCATTCTGCATCAGCGCTTGTACGCGGTCGAAAACGCGCTTGGCGGCTGGTGTATCACCGTTGATAGGTGGGCGAGGTGCCTTCAGCAGTGCTGAATGCTTTGCACTCGCCACCGAAGGTTTAGAACCCTCGGTCCCATCGTCATAATCATCGTAGGCTGGGTCTGGTCCCGCAACATCATCGGGCTCGTCGGCGAGGTTCCTCGAAAGGGGCCTGGTCGCCATGCTCAGCCCCGATGATAGCGTGGCCGTCTCCGGCGTCGCTGCGCCTGTCTCTGGAGCCGGCGTCTTGTCTTCGTAATCTTCATAATCGTGGGCGTCAGGACCGATGTCTGCTTCGTCGTCGAAGCTCACTGAAAGCTCGGTGGCGGCTGCAAAGCGCGCAGCCGGGCTTGAACCCTCGTTGCGAGCCCCGCCAGACTATGCAGGCGTAACTGGTACCGTCGGTTGTCCTTTCGCCATATTTCTTGTCTTTTTCTTGTTCTTCTTCTCTTGGTAGCTCGTAAACTGGAAGGCCATACAAACAGTTCACAATGGTCACAATCTGTTCCCGGGTCGCGGCACCAGTTGTGGTGTTGGAATTCCCACGTGAACTTTAGCTACAAATGTAGTTAGGACGTTCCCACAACAATACGTCTACTAGGATAGTAAACGATCGTTCGGGCGGACCTGAAGACCCCAGTTCTGCCCTTGCACCGGGACAAACTGGACCTTGTAAACTACTTATATAGGCCATCCAGTAAAAATAAGAACACGCTACTAGCACCAGCAAAGCCAGCAGGTGTTTTGAATCCTCGTGGTCCCAACAGCGGAAAGGTACCAGGCACGGGTAAGCCTTTTACGAGATCACCGAGTGTTCAACACTCGGTTGGAAGAATAAAAGGGAGGCAATTCAAGCACTCCCAGTCGTGCAAATAGGCAACAATAAGCCGTCACGTAAAAACCTCCCGATAATAATCGGCCAATACACAAAGTCTCTTGGCCTTGCCGGATGAACCCTCGCTACAGAGCTTCGAGTTCACCGACAGGCATAACACACTCAAACAAGCTTGACCTGACGCTTACCTTGAAGCCGGACGTCGCTCTGTGTGCTTGAGTGGAAATTCTGTTCTGTATTTAAGCTTACCCTTTCGGGTCTATTCCTAATAAGAAGTCCTAATCAAGTATACAAATATCAAGTGAACAATGATCCGTTATGGATCTTCTTGCATGCCAAGCGTCGTCTGCACCGTCGCATGAGCATCTTTAACTGTCCGCGCCCTGTCCCAGACGGTTAACGTGTCTTCCAAAGGTCGCTGAGTCTTCCGCGAACTCATCCCAACCGCCACTGAGGGTTCGTACCGTAGATGGTCCGCTGAATGCGAATCCGGCCAGTCCATTATTAATAATAAGGACAGCCTGGATTCAGTGACATAGGGCCGTATCCGATACTTGTTGAAAACTCGGGAGTGACGCCGTCGAGTCCCTTGCACCTTGGCGTCTCCGTACCTCACCTGACCGAGGGCTCGTCGCTTGAACAACTTGGGCGGTGTCACGTCTTTGTCGACGGGTGATAATCCGCAACTACGGAGAAATCACTACACCACAACTGCCCCTGTCGCAATGGAAGCCACGGCACTGGTGCCCGTTGTGCCATTTCTTCATTCTTCAATTCACCATCTCGCCACCGTATGTCCAAGCGTCTGAATTGAGTCGTGTCCGACGCTTTTCAGCGTCTCAATCCTCGTAGACGTCGCGAACGTGAGCAGCTGGAGGTACGTAAGCCCATCCTTCTCCTGAATCATCGGTACCTTGCTCATCACCTCGTATCACTCGACTTATTTCTCAGAGGGCAAGACCGAGGGTTTGAACGCCCCTCAGTCTGCTGCACTTCCTCCGTCAGCAGCGTCATCAACCGACGTTCCGGCGCCCGCTGCCCCGGGACTCTTCACTCCCTGCGGTAGCTCCTGCAGCACTCCCCGTCGTCGCTGAACCCGCGGAGATGGCCTCCTGCTGCTCCTCCTGCCCCAGCTGGTGTCCACCCACCACTCCACCGAAGATTCGCTGCGCGCCATGCTGGCTGAAAATACGGAGGCATCGGTCGATCATATGATGACCTCGATAATCCCGTATTTGACTGCAATGGCTCGTCACCAAGTGCAGATCAGCGTTGCGCCTCCTCTCCACGGCGACATACATACTCAGCGTCGCCTCGAGACTGCCGTTGGTTTCGATGATGTCCTCGCTGCGATACAACCTGTTCCTGACGCGCTGTCGGCGTTACCAGAACGAGTTGCTGACTTGGAGCGTCAGTCGGCCAGTCGCACGGCCGATCTGATATCAGGATCACTGTGGTGGAACTCTCT
>NW_003303744.1:1266119-1267239 GCF_000142945.1 Phytophthora infestans T30-4
TCCGTCGTTCTTCATTCTGTTCTTGAGCTTTTGAGACCTCCTCCGAGTGTTCATCTGCAAACCTGACGCGTTTCTTAACTTTCGTCTGTCGCCGAGTCATCACTGCCATATTACCATAATCGCACTTTGGTGAGCCGTAATCAACCACGAAATTTTCGAAATTTTCCACTTTGAAGATTCGCTGCCTGACAGTACATGTACTTGGCGCTCTGCTCCACGTGACGAAACATCTACCGAGTCTTCATCCGGTTCGTAGATCATTTCCTGGATGCGATTCAGCAATGCCAATTCCGACTTGCGAGTTTCAGCTAAGATGACCCGACTGACCTTCGATTCCAGCGCTTCAGTGGCTAACGAATCCGCGGCAGCGTTGTATTCTCGTACAACGTGAAGATATTTAACTGATCGAAGCTTGGCCGTGAGTTCCTTGTGAGTATTCAGCAGCGCTAGCAAAGTTTCCTTCCTGCATGCGATCATCCCTAGTGATTGTTGAATCGCGAGCCTTGAGTCACCAACGATGACTAAATCCTCGGCACCGTGCGCAATAGCAGCCTTTACACCGTTTATCATTCCTGTATACTCTGCCTCATTCACCGTGGTAGCCGAGAGGTAAGCGTTTGCAGCAATCACTACCTTCCACTCACGAAGGCTCCACAGCACCCATGAACAACTCCCGTAGCCACCGTACTTCTCGGTCTTCGCTGACCCGTCAAAAGACATGACAAATCCGCTGTAATTACGAGAAAGCTTGGCGTACAGCAACGCGGGGTCCATTCGAATAGTCGAGGAACCCTTGTGTGGAGGTGCCACCGGCGCGAGCGAGTCTTCCAGGTCGACATAGCTCGTGATGCTTGACTGGAGGAGCTGTGCGAAGGAGACATCCTTCTCCTTCACGCGCTGCACCTTCAGGTGCCACTGCGATAGCAGCACTGCGAACTGGACTGCGCGTCCGAAGAGAGACTTCGACTTATGCACCCACTCTAACGTCGAGAATCGTGTATAGACATGTAGCGTCTTTCCTGCCAGCTGGACGTAACAGATTTTCAACAGCAGAAGTAACGCCAAAACTTCCTTCTCAGCATGATGGTAGTTCATCTCGGCTTCCTTAAGCACCCGACCG
>NW_003303744.1:1271815-1273050 GCF_000142945.1 Phytophthora infestans T30-4
GACGCATCAACTCGAGTTGAGGATCTTCCTCGTCGAATGTACGCACTAGAATGTCATCGTCACTGGACGAACCATCGCTGTCGACTTGACGACGTCCGGCACCACCTTTGGGAGCTCGCGCACCGCTTCGGCGACCGAACGAACCCTCGTTACTTGCGTAAATACGTTGCATACGGCTCTCCGAACGTGGCGTAACCATGTGCGAGTCTTGAAAGTACGGTGAAGCTTCGGTAGTGCCAAAGGCATCACGCTCAGCTCCACGCTTGGTCGGAGGAGTACGAACGAGTCGTTGGGGCGTCGGCGGCAGTGGAATCTTGGACGGATCTTCATCTTGAATCATCGGTCGACTCACAGGCTGCTATCCGGCATTGATGCCAACAGCGCCAAACGCCTTCCGAAGCTTCTTCTTCCATTTCTGGAGAGCAGCTCCGGCTTCATGTGGACTCCAATCCTGGAGCGACCTTGTCGATGGGTACGTCTCGTTCTCGAACCCCAGCGACAACAGTAGCGAAACTGAATCCTCGGCAACTTGACTAGTCGAAACCGAGTTGACTGGGTATTGAAGTTCCTGCGCAAGCGCAGGCCGGGTCGGCTTTTTTCTTGGGGATGGGCTTGAACAGCTGCATCCACTCATCATTCTGCATCAGCGCTTGCACGCGGTCGAAAACGCGCTTGGCGGCTGGTGTATCACCGTTGATAGGTGGGCGAGGTGCCTTCAGCAGTGCTGAATGCTTTGCACTCGCCACCGAAGGTTTAGAACCCTCGGTCCCATCGTCATAATCTTCGTAGGCGGGTTCCGGTCCCGCAACATCATCGAGCTCGTCGGCGAGGTTCCTCGAAAGGGACCTGGTAGCCCCGCTCAGCCCCGATGATAGCGTGGCCGTCTCCGGCGTCGCTGCGCCTGGCTCTGGAGCCGGCGTCTTATCTTCGTAATCTTCATAGTCGTGGACGTCAGGACCGATGTCCGCTTCGTCGTCGAAGCTCACTGAAAGCTCGGTGGCGGCTGCAAAGCGCGCAGCCGGGCTTGAACTCTCGTTGCGAGCCCCGCCAGACTTGGCAGGCGTAACTGGTACCGTCGGTTGTCCTTTCGCCATGTTTCTTGTCTTTTTCTTGTTCTTCTTCTCTTGGTAGCTCGTAAACTGGAAGGCCATACAAACAGTTCACAATGGATCACAATCTGTTCTCGGGTCGCGGCACCAGGTGTGGTGTTGGGAAATCCCACGTGAACTCTAGCT
>NW_003303744.1:1273278-1282014 GCF_000142945.1 Phytophthora infestans T30-4
CGTGGTCCAACAGCGGAAGGGTACCAGGCACGGGCTAATGCCTTTTACGAGATCACCGAGTGTTCAACACTCGGCTGGAAGAAATAAAAGGGAGGCAATTCAAGCACTCCCAGTCGTGCAAATAGGCAACAATAAGCCGTCACGTAAAAACCTCCCGATAATAATCGGCCAATACACAAAGTCTCTTGGCCTTGCCGGATGAACCCTCGCTACAGAGCTTCGAGTTCACCGACAGGCATAACACACTCAAACAAGCTTGACCTGACGCTTACCTTGAAGCCGGACGTCGCTCTGTGTGCTTGAGTGGAAATTCTGTTCTGTATTTAAGCTTACCCTTTCGGGTCTATTCCTAATAAGAAGTCCTAATCAAGTATACAAATATCAAGTGAACAATGATCCGTTATGGATCTTCTTGCATGCCAAGCGTCGTCTGCACCGTCGCATGAGCATCTTTAACGGTCCGCGCCCTGTCCCAGACGGTTAACGTGTCTTCCAAAGGTCGCTGAGTCTTCCGCGAACTCATCCCAACCGCCACTGAGGGTTCGTACCGTAGATGGTCCGCTGAATGCGAATCCGGCCAGTCCATTATTAATAATAAGGACAGCCTGGATTCAGTGACATAGGGCCGTATCCGATACCTGTTGAAAACTCGGGAGTGACGCCGTCGAGTCCCTCGCACCTTGGCGTCTCCGTACATCACCTGACCGAGGGTTCGTCGCTTGAACAACTTGGGCGGTGTCACGTCTTTGTCGACGGGTGATAATCCGCAACTACGGAGAAATCACTACACCACAACAGTGTCCTAGCCACGAGAAGGCCAACGACATGAATTATTTCATGAACTTGCACGGGTTTCACTCTCTGCAGCTTTGCCTTGATCTCTTCTAGTGACTGCACTTGTTTTTGCGGGTCTTTATCGTGAGCTGCAAGCTGACGAAGTCGAGTTTTTTCGGCGATACTGGGAATACAATGCAGGCGATACGCATTGGTTTCGTCGGTGATGCGCACCCACAGAGCTTTTGGCAGGAAGTAGAAAAACATACCAAGAGGCGAGGCAGCAAAAGCAGCAGCTGACTTGGTAGGCCCAAATGTGCCATTGTAGAGATCGTCAGCACTGTCCAGTTGTAGCTCACCTGTATTCAGTGCCATCCAGAATAAGTTAGCTCAAATACAACAATTCTGTAGAATACAGATTTATTACCGCTGTGGTTCTCATCATACAACTTCCAACCGGACAGTCCGAGCTAGCGCATGGCATCGTCATCTTGTCGAAATAGCTCGCTCTCATCTTCGAATTCGGTGTCCGACTCGATTTCACTCTCGTACTCAACACAAACTGCTGATGGTGGGGCAACTGCGTCATCTTCGTCGTCACTTTCTCCGTCGTCTGGAAATGGCTCCGAAGATACGTTGATATCGTCCGTCGCTAAGGGACCGAACAATACCTCCGTACGCATGGCGTCGATAAAACCTTCGGTGTCAAAGGCATCCACACCAATGTGACGACCACTCTCGCTTGAATTGACACTGGTGTCCAGCTCTGGATCCTCCTGAATACACGCATTGTCGCTACCTTGTTCTGCATACTCCAGATTAGATCCTTCACCTGATGAATGTGTGGCTTCCTCATCAGGGGAACGTGCCGCTGGACTTGAAACCGCTTCAGTAGTATCTGCAGCCGCCATCGTCAAAGGTGAGGCTCGTTGGGTAGCGTCGGCTTGATTTGCCAGAGTTCCAGCGGGGGCTTCGCTTGCAGCAGCAGCTTGAGTCGTCGGGGTTTCAATGAGCACTCGAGCGGACGCAGCAGCAAGTTTTTTCGGTGGGGGAAGCGGTAATTTCAGCTCAAGCATTCCCTCAGTCCGAGCAAACATCATAAGCTCGTTTTCTCCTACGCCAAATCAAGTTATTTAGTCTATGAAGGACTTTAGATAGCAATTGAGCGCTAACTTACCAACAAAGTGGTCAACGCGGCGCTGTGCTGCAACTAAGCTGCGAGCGACACCAGGCTTCACATAGGTAAAGTCCACACTTAACCCCTTCGGTTTTCTCGACTTCCATCCCTGCTTGGAAAGCTCGCGCCATAGCTGCTTGAATGTTTTTTCGTACGGGCCGTTCATTATGGGGAGAACGGATTGTGCGGGACGAGAGTAATGTGTGGTGGTCTGTGAATCAAAACGGCTCATTACAGAATTTTCAAACCTCCATGAATTTTATATTGTCTTTTCTATGATGCCAGTGAAATCCCCGTCTATCTTCGCTGCGAAGATCGTCAATGATAAATTCGCATACAAAAAGATAGTATGCGGTGAATTAGGCTGATGGTAAGCTCGTTTGATATAAGATCCTGTCCTACAGCTTATTCTGTATGATACAGAATATCGTCTTAGAAGGGTTAAACCCCTCCATGTCATACATGTCCTTGTTGGTTACTGAGGAATGTATTCAACGCACTAACTGAGCAGAGTATCAGTTATCTGCTACAAAGATTAATCCCGGGAGATAACTCGGCTGGGCCACCGCCGATCACACCAAGTGTGTCGAAATTTGCCGCATATGATGACAAATTCGAGCCGGAACTTAGTAGTTTGTGTGTCCACGCTCCTCTCCTTTCGTTATTAAAGATTGTGCTAAGTTATAATAAAATCGAATTCTACTACTGTACAAATTACAATTTATCGTATAGGCGAGAGGCTGATTTACAAAGCTCTGGGCCACCGAAAAGTCGATTATAATCTAGATATCCCTATATTGCAGCTTTGCATTTGCCTTTATGGCCAAGTACATGTACTCCAAACTGGTGTGCAACATCTAAAAGTGGAACATAGTGGATTGGTTAAAAAGCACTTTTGATCTGTACTAGCATATGGCATTTTTTGCAAGCACTGCGTCCTGGATTTACGGTGAGAAAGTCAAACATAGTGATAATTTTCCGAGGCAGGGTATTGATTAGTAATAAGCTTCAAATTGTTTGACACCTTTAAATAATCAGTGTAGACAAACTGTTTTTTCTCATGTTAATAAAAATTACAATTTAAAAATATTGTGAATGTGACGATTTTTTTGGACAAAAAAGAACGTTGATGACCTTGCTTCGCCTCAAATTTGGTAGATGCTCCTGTAAATGCATATGGAAATGTATCCCTGTATTAGTGCTCTACAACCATATAACAGCTTTTTTCTAAACATACGCGCTATTTCAGGAGCTGCTATGCGGTAATGTGTCTTGAATGATTTCCCGGACATTTTTTTGTCCTGAAGTTAATGTCAAAAGCCCGCAGTTCAACTGTAAAGTCAAGTATAGTTTCAATCTCATCGTCGGGTGCTTCAGCTGTCATATTCGACAAAGGCTTTTGAGCTTGCCGCGCGTGGATTCTGGTTCTATACTTGAGGACAAAATCACTCGGAATTTGACGATCTTGCATCTTATTTCGTCCTTATTTTCAGGACGAATCATGATGAAATTGTACAACTGATATTAGTAGCGGCACTATTAAGCCTTGAAATACGATACCAACAGCTTTACTACGCCTGATATTCGGTGCATATTTTGACGGTGAGAAAAATTACGTGCATACTACGTGCATACTTCCTAAATATCCTGGAGGTAGTATTACATTTGATTCATCAATATCATTTGAGACTGCGTCAAACAAAATGTTACTTATGAACCTAAGTACGAATCGCGATTTAAGCACTCTAAACTAAAGCGGGGCGTCTCCTCTATCTTTTGATCCCTTATAAGCTGCAGAATGCTTAAAACTGAAGAAGTTGTGGTCGCTCAAAAATATTATCTTCATTTATGGGCCCTCGAAATGACGATACATTTAGGAGTGTTGTGAGCTCAATATTTTTTCAATTCTAGAGATTTAAGTGTTATTTAAAATCTCTTGTTAAAAGCAATTGAATAAGGGTGGTTTTACATTTTTTCGATGGAAGCTTACAATAAATCTCACTGTTTCGGTTAAGTGCGAAAATCAATTGGCCAACTTTAAGCTCGATTATCTTGATAACTCTTAAAGGTTCGTAAGTAACATTTTGTTTGACGCAGTCTCATTTTTGATGGCGACACCTGATGATTGGTGGAAAAAGAAGTAGTATTAATACATCGTAGTCTAACTTGTTCGTACCCTGCATGTTGTTGTTTTTACAAAAAAGAACACCAACATCACTTCATCGCGCCTTTTAAAAGGTCACTCTCGCTCCCGAATCTACTTTGAGGACTTAATCAACTTTTTCAACTTGTCCATCTCTTTCAACTTTTTCACCTTCTTGGCAGCTTCGAGAACGTTGCTTATTTTCATGTCTGGCAGCTTTATGAGTTTGTTTGTACCACTGAAAGCTTTGAAGACTCCACCGTTCCCGTCCGTCGGGCGGCTCTAAACAACTTGTTGGCCTGCGTTCCGGAGAGATCTTTTCGCCGCAGGGTCAGGGGATGCCTTCGACAAGAGTTGAGACTCGGTGGTGTGATTCGGGATCGCTGTGACGCCGCTGCTGTTCACTAAAATTGCAAAGGCAATAGCAACGTAGAATACACTGCGCATGACTGGAGAGGGAAGGAGAGTCTGTGGTCTTGAAAGGAAAAAGTGAAGTGATAGCTCATCACAGAGTGAACCGGAGGGCGATGGCACGAGTTTACACTGTAAACTTTACAGTAATACTACAATACCAGTGACTGAGGGAGACATTGTCCGCCTCGTTACGGTACTGCATGCACTGTATAACATACATGCGAGCTATTCCCCTGCAAGAATCACAGCGCTGGCCGACGGCCTGACAACGTTTTCCACAGCTGCTACATTGAGAAAAGTTTCCCTGATGTGCAGTGTAGACTCGATGAGCTTTCTTGTTTGCTGTAATGTATTTTTTGGTATCACTAAGAAGGGGTAATAGATCAGATACGAAGTAATGTGTTTTACGAAACGGCAGGGTTGCTGGTGTCGTGTACGTTGATACTTAATGGGTGGAATGTTCGCTGGAGGGTAAAGAGCAGAGCTCGGAAAATTAAAGAAAAATATTGTATTGGATTTAGAAAAAAAAATAATCCGTTTTTCCGTATCGATAAATACAATAATAAGTTCTGCAATTATTGTCAGAAATTGGTAGGGTCAGAGCGGTGCAGTGGTTTGGGATGACCCTACCAATCCACTGCACAGGGTTCAAGTCCCACACCTGTAAGAGAAGCTGGTGGCTACCACCGGGACTTTTGTCCGGGCTTAGGGTACTCTAGCAAACAAAAAATGCGCCGGCGACGGCAGGCAGTCCACCAGCGGATATGGGTTTTGTATCTGAAAGTTTTATCCCTGCTATATTTAATGATAAGACATATTATCACTAATAAGAGGTTATCCTTCTTGAGTGACTTTCATCTACTCTGCGTCTTCATCGGCCGACTCATAGAACCCCAACAGAGAAGTGAAGTCCCAGAGCTCACGGTTAGCGCGTAAGAACACCAACATCTCGAAGTTAGCTGGCAACAGGCTGGAGCGTAGAGGGTTGAGCACCAACTTGCACTGCGAGAAGAGGCGCTCACAGCGATTGCTGGTTGGAGGAACCTTTTGTAGCACGTCAATGTACTTGGTTCCAGCGGTTCGGCGAGGTCTCTTCGCTTGACGAAGCGTTTCCGTCGCGAAATCTGTTTTCTTCTTCGTGTTCGGTGCTGCTGGTTCGCGATCAGCAGGGCCAGCAATACGAGCCACAGCTTCTTCTTCATCGGCGCTTAACGGTCGATCCGACAGCAGCTTGACAGCCGCATTCTCAAAGGCCGGCGAGTGGACGATTCGAGCCGATGCACTAAGGTGGTGTGCCGTCCCTGGGTACTTGGAAATGACAGCGTCGAAAAGGAGTCGCACATCGGTAAGGTTACCTTCTTCGGCCTGTAGCTTGACACAGACGCTGTCTAGCGCCTCAAGCTTAGTGACAAGCTGGACAATCTGCCGATGGGTGCTTGGTCGGGGTAGGAGGTCCTCCACAGCTGTCATCATTTTGATAGCGTCCCGGATCTCCACATAGCGAGCCAGCATCTGGTAAGTGGATGACCAGCGCGTAGCGTTTGCCTTCAGCGGCTTGTACTTCGTAAACCGAGCCAGGTCCGCTGCATTGTTGGCGTGCCGCAGCTGAATACACAGCGTTTGGACTTGGTCGATCAGCGGCTTGTAGTCTTCAAGGTACCGGCCGACAGCGAGGTTGAAGCGATGACTTGCGCATCCTACGAGCGGTACTCCCATGCGCGTAGCGACGGCTTATTTTGTAGGGCAGCTGTCAGCAACCATGAACAGGACCATACTGCGATCCTTCTTGTAGACATCCAGCACCGCATCAATCATGTCGATGTGAGCATCAGCGGTCTGGCCGTGCTCGGCAGAAGACAGCCCGAGCAAAACTTCGTGTAGCGCCCCGTCCTTCGTGAAGACACCGTAGATAGCGATGAAATGGTAGGTCCCTGAAGTCCAGCCGTCAAACATGAGGCCAAACTGGTTGCCCATGTCTGCCGCAATACGCGCTCCCACCTTGCCCGCCACGTGACGCATGTACTTGACCAACGTCTTCGAAGACACTGGCTTGATTGCAGCCAGCGCACGCGTCATGGCGTCGTCCACCTCACTCAGGGGCATGTTCCGGACGAGAACCCACTCCATCCAGTTGAAGATCTCCATAGTGCGCGGGTCAATGAAGCCGTGTGCTTCGAGGGACTGGCCGAACGATCGCTGGCTCTCGTCGTAAGTCTTCTTGTAGCCGGGGTGGCTCGTTGCGAGGTGGTTGATGAGATTTGTGTAGCCAGTCCCCGGCGTCTGCTTGCGAGCCTTGCCGCACTGCTTGCAGGAAAACTGCCCGTTGCCGCAGTCCGTGAAGAAAAAGCTGGAGATGGCGCGAGAAGTTGACATGGCACTGGCGAAATGAGAAATGAGAGGCACGAAAGCTCAGCCTGATGCCGCCGGCAAACTCACACAAACCATTCGTTTTGATTGCATGCTTGACAACCACTACTTTACTCTCTGTTGCTTTTTACGTTGGGTAAAAATTCAATATAATTATTACGGGCACAATTGCATATTTTACGGAAAGATCAATTTGCCAATAATCCATTATTCCGTCAATACAATTGCACAGTTATTATATTATAATAATTTTTTTCCGAGCCCTGGTAAAGAGGATAAAATCGCTGATGTCCAGCATAATGTGAAACGCATTGGTTGAGGTGCTGCTGTACGAGACCCAAGCAACTAAATAACCGGGCGGTCGGGTCGGTAATTACATAGTCCACAATTAATAATAGGAGTTTGATTTGCGACGTTAGATGTTTAGCGACCAAATAAAACGGACGACACCTCACCGATCTTAACACGCCAAGTTTATAATTGAGCTACATGTGTACTCAAGTATCCGTGTCAGACATACTACTGAGGTTTAACACATGTCATTCGTGATTAATAATGTGTGTCATTTATATTCGAGCTGATATTATTATATACATGTAATACCAGGGATGGACGAGGTTTTATCGCTCTTAGGGGAATTTTGGACAAGCCTTAACTGGCTTATTCGACAAAAGAATTTCTCGAGCGAAATCTCGTTGGCATTTGTTGGATCTATCCGTCATCATAATTTGTAAGATGACCCGTAATATATTCTGACTCAACCTTTTTTAAGCACGGATAGAGATTTTTGGTGATGACAATGCTCCGGCGCCGCGATATTTGCTCCGAGACCTTGGTAGTCTTGCTTATTATTCGTAGTCTTCGCAGCTAAAAGCAGCGTTCTGGTTCATCCAACAAAAACGAGTATTTTTTAAATAAATATTTATTTGTAAGTATTAGGCAGCGATATTACGACCGAGGCTTCAATAAGGTCATCGTCACTTTGAGTACAGGCTCTCCATAAACAATTCAACAACGCCAGCATGGTATGAACGGCCACATCAACAGCACCGGCCGCGTAAACAACGGCATTGTATGAACTGCCACATCAACAGCACCGGCCGCGTCAACAGCGGCACAGCTATTTCCGATTTTTTAATATTTTCTCTTCGCAACTCAGCTCTAGGAGCTCGAAATGGCATTGGTAGTTGCATTCCCGCACACAAACATACACACAAACTCAAGAGCACCGCCTGCTACATAAACTCAAAGCATTATTAATAATGAGAAGCATTCACTGGTCTTTTAAGACAATCAATGTTTCCTTTTTAAAAAAAATCAAAAGATGGGGGAAACTACAAATTCCAAAGACGCACCGAGCTATGTTTGTCAAGCTTCACTGTGTTGTCGTCTCCCTGGACTACCTTATCAGACCCAGGGAGGTGTTACGACTTTTGTGGACGGAAGATGGGAAGCAATATCTAGAGCGAAGAGTCCCATGGGGAGCATGAAGGAAGCAAGGCAATCTACTCTCAAGGCATTAAAGCATAGAGAACGTAGTAGCACGTATCGTATACGTAAGCGTGCTTTGGGAGTTCCAGCTCCAATGTTGGTGCTCTTCGTGTTCTTCCCGACCTAAAATAGTAAATGGACATTGCTAACCACAAAATGACCCAGGTACATTTCTTTGACAGCATAGTAAAGCATCTTATTGCAAAGAAGAGCTCAGTGCAATACATGTAGTATTGGAATACCGCACTAGCTCTTCGGATTGTGCAAAAGACTACACAATACTGTTTGTAAGCAAGAAAGCTAATTTCGCCTTTGACCCGCAGAACAAGAAAGAGGTAATCCATGTATGTATCATGGACCCTGCGGCTTG
>NW_003303744.1:1282114-1284299 GCF_000142945.1 Phytophthora infestans T30-4
TATTCATTTATTAGTATTAATATACTGAAAGGAGCTCACGACCTTGCGTTATTATAGTTGCACCCCGAACACAGCACTGCATGCGCGAATGGTACTTACGTGGTGGTGTATTATTGCTGAAATGTATGTTTGTTTAAAAATAATAATATCATTATTTAAGCGATTGCCAAAAAATAAAATAAAACTTATTTTGCGTAATAATGAGTACCGGCATTAAATGGCCGTGTATTGGCTAAATATTTTGACGTACTTTATTGGTTAAAATAATTTCATGTTTATGATATAATAATACTATTTAATATTCTGCTAAATACTAAACACCCAGCAGTAAGTATCCGTTAGAATACCTAATATTTTTACGCACGTTAGTAATTATAAAATTTCCTTCATAGTTTGCAACATGGCGACGTGCAAGGCCAATATTGGCCTGCAACTGCTGAATCCGCAGCGGTCTACGACGAATTCCCGGGCGCGCTGCGTCTGCTGCGGGAAGCTGCAGTACGGCTACGCATTCCGTACAATCAGCGGGCGGGACATCGTGCGGCGCTGTATTGTCTGCGAGAACGACCCAACAGCGGTTGAGTTCTGGGAGGAAAAGCCCCCACCACCTGATTCGGCCGAAATGCGCCGCCAGGAAAGCCTGGCAAAGTCAAGAAGGTGATGGGCCCTGACTGGTACCCCAAGAAGAAAAAAAGACACAGCCACCCTCGCAAGCTGACCGCCCGAAACGCCAAGTACATCGAGCGAAAGAAGCAGCAGAAGAGCAGGTCATTTGGATATACATCCTTATAGCCCTTACCCCGCATAGTTTTGTATACTGGCTGACGGTGAAAGGCTTGGGGTCGCACATACTGTAAGCTGACTGTGGTGCCACCAAGCGTGTTGACGCACCTATAGAGCGTAGCGCGTTTCATATAATAACTAGCACGAGGTATGTACTGTGTACCTATGCAAGTTGGCCGTCTCTATCTGCATACGCGTCACCGTAGATGGTACGTACACTCGCTCACGTGGGCATACGCAAAACCATGTTATCTGTACCATCAGCCCTTATAGCGTGTATTGCACTAATTGGCGCTCACAATTTAAACCACAGTATTGAGTGGGAACTACGTGCGACGAATGAGCTGCTGTTTACATAGATACTACCACTGCGTGACAGTGCAGACCGTACAGATGGACGTGGCAAGTCGATGTGTCTGAACGCAATATTGTACTTTGGTGTCCTGTCCATAATGACCGAAATAAGAGCTCGGTTGAGTTGCGGATGACTATAAGGTGTGCCCGCCTCGCGCGTATATATCGCGTTGGCTACTGCTAGCAGACGCGCGTTCAGCATACCTGTATCGCTGCAGTATGGCCTGTGTCCAGTTAGTGACCTGCTGGGTCATATAGACTGACACATCAGAAGCGTAAGCACCGTAAGCCAGCACGACGACGCAAATGCACCGAGAAAGCGACAGTGGCCCTATGCATATGTTCTGGCTATCACGAGCACGTGGTATATACACCTTGCGGGATAAGGACCGGACACATAAAAAGCACGCCGAGTTGATAAGTAGGCAGCGAAAGTACTTCATTTAATGTACATAAGCTACTATTCGCTTCAAGTCTAAGATGTATACGATCAGATAATCATCCTACAGTCATCTGGCTTCCTTTGTTCGGCATACATATCGGAACCAGTAAATGCCACTCGGAAAGGATCTACGCCACTCGTCAGTCAGTAGATAGGAAAATAAGACCCGTAGAGGAACTTCCAATCTTTGCCACTTAAGAATCCAATTTATGGGCGAAAGATAGATAGAATTGCCCCTGCCATAAATATTCTTAAAGGAGGTCAGGCGGGACAATTTCTCAGCACAATATTGTGGTTTTTTGTGACGACCTTCGGCAAATACTACCTGAAAAAAATACCTCACGCGAGGAGCCGACCAAACCGTGCTCTAATAGACCGTCGCAATCAAAGATACGGTGTCGACTGTCTACGTGCAGATGGTAAGATGTTTGAGTAGGATATTTACTCCAGGTAACCTGGGATTCCTCACCGATGCATGCCAATTTCGAAGCATCATTGATACTGACCCGTCTTCTGAACAGCATATATTAGCTTTGCAGCCACGCGCGCCTCCGATTCGTGTCATTTTGGGAGCAATGCGCTCAAACGGGGTTATAGACAGAACCT
>NW_003303744.1:1284399-1287452 GCF_000142945.1 Phytophthora infestans T30-4
TCTGCATGAGTACGTCAAGAGATGTCGGATCTCACGGCTTCCCTAGTTGGGCATTCCACTCAGCGAACACATCAAGGTGACAAGTGTTCATGGACGGCCTTCGCGTGGACCCAGCGCGCTCTTCAGATGTTCCGGGTGAGGTCAAGCACTCTCGAAGAGGCGATTCAAAGTGGATCTCGAAGAAGAGTACAGCCATTACCAGGCGCGTACGCCGGTCTCAGCGTGACCAGGGAATTATTTTGTGCTGAATCCCGGTCGGGCCAACCGCATAGGACCGGTTTCTATGGAACTCGGGTCCGCCGAACAGCGCGAAAATCGCTGTTTCAGCTGCGGGAAGCTGGGCCTCTTCAAGCGTGACTGTCCCGCGGTGAGACACCGCGGGTGGACTTTTCCCAAGCCCGTCCTCAAGGGCCGCTGGCAAAATCCAGACTAGTAGGGGCGGGCCGCCCTACTGGGGAATAATATACTCTTCGTGGGAGGTACGCGGCGGCGCGTACCACGGGGACGTAGCCCCTTTTGCGTCTTCGCACTCTGTAGTACACAGACGTGTGTAAGGGGATACGATCACCCCTTTAGAATCATGATCGATTCTAGGGCCTCGAATAACTTTCCACGCCACCAGACGGTTGATCGTTACAGCAACAACTTGTGCGATGCTATGAGAGAAAGCAAGGGCAACGGGATGGTGTCAGTGCGACTGGCCTACGGGAACATCGTCACTGTCCCCAACGTTCACGTAAATCTGGCCGTCAAGTTTAAAGACTTTGACAGCTTCGAACAGCTCACTGTTTTGGAAATGGATCCCTACGATATGATCCTGGGCATGCTCTGGCTTGAGGAGCGCAAACTCTGGATCGAGTGGCGAGGCAAGGCAATCGGTGCCAGGCACCCTGCGAAGTCTGACAGAGCATTGGTGATTCATGTTCCACATCTGTCAGGACCCAGGGCGCCCACAAGGGTTGCCAGGGTACCGAGGCATCCGGCAGATGCTTGGGAGTCGCCGACGTGTATGACGACTGTGAGGGTCACTTCGACGGAGGCAGCGCTAGAAGGCGCCGGCCAAGTGGGTAGCTTAGGTCCAAAAGCGGGTAGCATAGCTCCGCAGACAGCTGCAGCTGTCACGAAGGCTAGTAATAGCGTGTTCAAGGTGGGTTACAGATCTCCACACACAGTCGCCCAGACGTTAACTGAGTTGTACCGTATTGATCAAGCCTTCTGTGCGGTAACACAGTGCTACACGAGATCGCCCAGACCATAACTAAAGAGGAAGACGCGGGGTGCGCTTCCTGTGTGGAAAACCTAGTTCCACGTGGTGCCTCGGATGTCGGCACCACGCCTTCCCAGACGTGGGTAACGACGTTCCACGTCACGGCCGCCGTCGAAGACGACGCCGCAAGTCGATCGACGTCACTTCAATCGACTCGAAGGCCAGGGCCCAGGCTCCTCCAACGCGACTGGTGGAAGAGTGTTATCACATCGTTGATGGCGAGACCGGTTAACCCGTCAAGGCATCTGGTGCCCACTTGGAGCTTGCAGAGATACAGAATTCCCTACGTTATCACGTACTATTTGTTATGATATTCAGGAGGGTTTCAGCCAATCAGGGGCCGAACGGGAAATACCTCCGTGCATCCTTGATTATCGCATTCAGTCGTACGAACTGTCTTTCTGTCTCTGCATTTTACCAATCGGATGACGCCTACGCAACGCCGCCCCCAAAAAAAGCGAGCACGACGTCTGGGAGGCCACGGCCGTAAAGTGAGGAAGGACCTTGTGTCATCCTTCACAGCGGCGCACAAACTAGAGGTCATAGACCATTTGGCAAGGGGTGGGGACAACAAGCGAACAATCGGAAATTTATATCCAAATCTTCCTCAGTCTAAACATGACAGCCGCCGTACACGTATTCATTGTTGGCGGGGCCGGACACGGCCCAAACTCGAAAAGTTATGCGGTGAATGTGGCGGTGCCAACAAGAAAAAGTCACGAGCGAAAGGTGATCATATCTTCCTCTTCTACTTCTAGAGCTTAAATGCGTAACAAAGTTGCAGTAACTGGCACCCCTTCCTCCCTCTAATGAATTATTCCAGGGTATTAAACAAAGCTCCTTATATTTTGGCAGCACCATGTCCTCACCCCCTTTAATGCGTCGTGGTGTTGGTAAAACCTTTTCAAAGTGCGTCATCGACTTTCTCTGCGTTGCAAAACGCGACAAGGGCAGATTTGGCCGTCGGAACGCGCCCACATTTCGGCTACATTTGCTGCAGAAGTCAAGCAAAAGGCTCATGAGCTGGGAGTGGCTGGTATATATAATGTAACGGGCCAGGTATTTACTCCGTTACTTGCTTACACTATAGTGTTGAGGAAGCTCGCAATAGGACGACTGAGTCTTAGGTTTAAGGAAAAATCAACTCTGACTTTATTTTAGGACCAAGGCCACAGCCCTGGCCACTCAAATACACGTCATAGTCCAATTGGCTAATAATGGGTCTGGCTCCCCATATATCAGCCAATGGCATGACAGCATTTCAGCACACGCTAGTCGTGTGCTGATGCACCTACTTTTGTAAAGAAATCTACCTACTTATGTAATGGAGGGGCCCATTACATTACCCCCCCTCTTAAAGTTGCACTTACGCAACATAAGCAGTGGGCGAAGAACAAATCAATCTGCGTGAGGATGGCGAACGGGGACTTGGCTAACGGGCGGAGCGAAACAGAGACGGAGACATCTCCTGCGAAGCGCAGGAGCGACATAACTCGACTTGCGGAGAAGACGACGAACAGCACGATGGATCAACAGCGGACGGGGACACCGACGACGGCGACGTCGTCGACCGCAGCGGCACGGGGCACGGGGCACGCGCGTGATGGACGACCAGCTCCGGGCATGGGCTCTCTATGACATATCCGGAGCGCGGGCTCCGGACACACTGGACACGATGAAGGATCACTTCCGGCGCTTCCGAGGACTGCGTCAGAAGCCTGTCGAGGGTGTCGCATATGGCGCATTGCGGGAGTCGTGGTGCGCCTTCATCCGGCGTTGGAACCAA
>NW_003303744.1:1289123-1290294 GCF_000142945.1 Phytophthora infestans T30-4
ACACTCGAGATATCATTAGCAACCGGTGTATGTACCGGTTGACCCAGTACCGGTGTAGCCGCCGGAGACATCGCAGATGGAGTAGACGGCTTGTCGGCAGCTTCTTCCCCACCCAGAGTGGAGACACGCGGCGCTGTGGGATGGCCCACGGCGAGGAGAGCAGGGACACGCGGGTGTCGCGCGTTATTAACGAATAAGGGCGTCAGCCCAGTCGACGCGTGTACCGCGTTGTTCAGAGCGAACTCGGCCAGTGGCAGAAACGAGCTCCAGCTGGAGAACGACGTCGCGTAGCTTCGAAGGACGTCTTCGAGGACGCGATTTACGCGCTCCGTCTGGCCGTCCGTTTCCGGATGGGCTGCTGTGGACATCATTAGCTTCGAGCCCAGTAGCTCGAAGAGCTTTGACCAGAAGGCCGACGTGAAGCGCGGGTCGCGGTCGGAGACGATAGATTCGAGAAGGCCATTATGACGGAAGACAGCATCGAGGAAGTGCACCGCGGTATCTGCCGCGGTGATCGCATCCGACACCGGAATCAGGTGAACCATCTTGCTGAAGCGGTCTACGAATACCAAGACACCTGATCGTCTTTTAGCATCGGGTGGGAGCCCGAAGATGAAGTCCATCGACACCGAGCGCCAGGCCTCGGTGGCCACTGGTAGAGGACGCAAGTAAGCCTGCGAAGACGAGGCAGGTTTCATGCGCTGGCAGGTCTCGCAGGTGCGCACCCACTTACGCACCCATTTGTACAGGTGTGGCCAATAAAAGTCGCGTGACACAGCGGCAAATGTCTTCTCGCGACCGAGATGAGCGCCCAGCGGGGCATCATGAAACTCATGGATAATCCGTGAGCGCAGATCGGGGTCGTTAGGGACAACGACACGTGGGGCATCGAAGTTGTCGATGCTGTACGCCAGCAGCTCGTCCTCGAGACGATATCGGTGGATTTGTTCGTACAGAGCGGGAAAGGGCTCCCAGTGTGTCGGCGCTGGGAGAGCGGAGATGCTTCAGGATACTGGAGCACGTCGAGTCATGTTCGTAAGCAGCTCGGATCTCGTCGCGAAGTGGCATTACCGAGGAGACGCTCGTCAGGTTGACGCCTGACGGCTCGCACGTGGCACACTCGTCTACATCGTCTTCATCCAGCGAAGTTGGTCGGACCCAATGCACCGCG
>NW_003303744.1:1290703-1313533 GCF_000142945.1 Phytophthora infestans T30-4
CGTGAAAAGGCTTCGCGTCATCCGGGAGCGCGAGGATTGGGGCCTCGGCGAGACTCTTCTTCACCGAGTCGAAGGCGGCTTGATGTGCGGAAGTCCACGACCACGACACATCTTTCTTCAACAACGAAGAGAGCGGCTGGATCAATCCGGCGTAATTCTTCGTGTACTTGAGGAGATAATTTGCGAGACCCAGCCATTGACGCAGTTCAGTGGGATTCTGTGGCGTAGGCACGCACATATCGACGACACTTTTTTGGGGTCGGCGCGGACGCCGTTCTTGCTCACAAAGCAGCCAAGCACCGGAATCTCCGGCGCGCAGAATATACACTTTTCCAAGTTGGCATATAGCTTGTTTTCGCGCATCACTTGGAAGCCTTGCCTCAGATGCTTCAAGTGGACTTCAAGAGCGCTGAGGCCTCCCTCAGCGCGACTGTGTACGAAGATGTCATCGAAATAACTCGGTGCGAAATCGCGGAGCGGGCGAAGCACATGGGATACCATGCGATTGAACGTGGCGGGAGCATTCTTCAAGTCTTGTGGCATAACAAGCCACTCCCAGAGCATACCACTGGGAGTGCTTACCGCTGTGAGCGGTATATCGCTCAGCCTCATGAGGATTTGGTAGAGCCCATCGGTCAAGTCGATGGCGCTGAAGACCTCACTACCCGACATTGCGTCGAGCACCATGGCCTTCCGAGGAATCGGCGTCTGGCCAGATATGGTAGCGTCTTTCAGCCTGTTGAAGGCATGGACGATGCGCCATCCGCCCGTGGCTTTCTTCACACAGAAGGTCGGACTGGAGTGCGGCGATGTGCTCTCACGCACATGACCCGCCTTGCGGCGGCTCTCGAAGAAGTCATCGATAGCTTGGACCTGATCTCGCGGGAGCGGCCACTGCCGCGTCACACAATACTTCGAGCCGGGCACGAAATCGATCTCGTGGCGAATTCCTCGGTCAGCTGGCAACTCAGCTGGGATCTTATCTGGAAATACATCTTCATATTCGCGGGCGGACTCGTAGACTGGATTGCCGGATTCGCGTAGCGCTTCCCAAGACTGCGCTGCGAAGCGCTCCTCGCGGGCCGACTTCGTCTTTGGACGCGAGACGTAGTCACTGGCTGCATTCACTTCGGCGTCGGTGATCAGGCAAATCTTGTTTGATTTCATCGGCTTTGAGGCCGCGAAGAAAGTTCTTCCAGGAGAGACCTGGAAGTCGAGTGATCGACCCTGCCTCGCCAGGCGGGTTTGCAAGCTCGAGTGTTCGTCGGCGGCCAGAGGTTCCTTCCACATACTCAAGCACGCAGACCGACTCCGTCGGTGAGCTGTCACTTGGTACGGGCTCTCGGCGAGGTTTCAGCCGACGCCGCTTCGACTTCCTCTTTCGCCGCCTCGAGTGCGAGCTCGAGGATGATGAGTCGCTCTCGCTGGACGAGATGTCACCCCCCTCTAGCGGGAGCCCCTGCTCGACCGCGTTAGTGTTCAGCGGGAGCGCCAACTGCTCGACCACCGGCTCAATTGACGGGAGCCCCTGCTCGACCGCCATCTCGTTCGTCTGCGGGAGCCCCTGCTCGACCGCCATCTCGTTCGTCTGCGGGAGCCCCTGCTCGACCGCCATCTCATTCGTCTGCGGGGGCCCCTGCTCGACCGCCGTCTCGTACATCTGCGGGAGCCCCTGCTCGACCGCCAGTTGGTCTTCATCCCCGCGGCGCCGCGGGGACTCGTCAGTTAACAGCACTGCGCAAGCCGTGCAGAGAGGGCCATCGCTCACTCTGTGCACAACGTGCGTCGTGGATGACCGGTCCACGACGGTGACGTGAGGCCAATCCTTCTGGGCGACCAGGAGGTGCGTGAACACCTCGCTCACATCATAATCACTGCGGCACTTGACCGACCGGGCCAACCAGTCAATCTCTGGTTGATAGCGCGTCAGCCACGGCATACCCAGGATGCAGTCAAACGCGTAATTCATCTCAATGACGAGGAAGTCGTCGTTGCTTCGGAAACCGTCGAACGTGTACGGAAGGGCTAATCTCGCGCCGCGCTACGCGGCGTGATTTCCCATCGGCCAACTTGACAGCGACCTCCCCTCTACCTTTGCGGACAGTGATGTCCGACGGGAGGACCGACGAGCACGACGCGCGGAAGAAGATTGTTGGTCGCTCCCTGAAATCAAAGGAGCGCTCGCAGTGGTCGCCGGGCACCGGCGACATGAAGACTGACAATGATCAATCTTGAATCGCTCGGCGTGGTGGTGGCATGAAAGTGTGCATGCAGCACAGGAGGGCTAAGAGGTTGGGTTGCCACCGGGGGACCCGGACCCTCCATTCCAGCCAGTAGGGCGGCCCGCACCTACTGACCCTGACCGTTTTTTGGCTGGTCAGAACTCACGGGCTCGGCATCGACATGCGCAAGCACTGGGAGCTGGCGCGCGGCACTCCGCCGCGCGATGACCGACCTTCCGACAGCGGAAGCAGGTGAGAGAACGATTGTTCCGAGCACCGCTCCGACGCGCTGCATAACGCTGACGATTGCTCGTCGCATCGATAGCGTCGATGTCCATGGGCTCGGGCGCAGAATCCCGAGCAGAAGCAGGTAGCGCGTGAGCGTATGACGCCGCAACCACGTAGTCCTCGCGTAGGGCGAGGGCGAATGTCTCTTCGAGCGTAGAGGGGTCCGATCTTGTAAGGCAGTAGCGCGTCATGCCTTCGCGCATACCGAACACGAATACATGAACCTGAGAGGCCATATCGATCGGCTTAGACACGATGCACGACGCGAGGTGTCGTGTCTTCTGGACGTAGTCGCGCATAGTCATCGTGCCTTGCCGAAGGGCGAAGAAGTCTGCCCGAATTCGGGATTCATCTTGCGGCGGCTCGAACGCGAGCCGAAGGTCACTCTGGAGGGTATCCAGAGTGGGGAAGACGTTGGGATCGACAACCAACTTGCCGAGAGCCCATTCCTTGGCTTTCCCAGACAGCCGCGAGAGGAGGAAATGGACCTTCGCGGAAGGCGCCTCGATCAACCTCGAGGCGATGGCGATGTCGATCTCTCGAAACCAGCGATTCAGCGGAAGTCGATCTCCTCCGGCACCGGAGTAGGTGGACGTCTCTAGCTTCACGACGTCATTCGTGGAGATACGCGAGGGAGTTGACACTCGCCGATTCGCATCGGCGAGCTCGCGTTCCATGAATTCTTGTGCCGCAACGCGCTGCTCGTCGGGCGTCGCTGAGCGCAGCAGCGACGTGACGACGGCTTCTCCGGACACCGCCGCAAGGCGGTGGAGAGCTTCCCACTCGATCCGAGTGAGATGGAGAAAGGCAGCGTGGTCGAGGTCTTGGCTCATGTCGAACTTGGTCGTTGGAAGGACTACAAAGTGCTACCAGGTGTAACGGGCCAGGTATTTACTCCGTTACTTGCTTACACTATAGTGTTGAGGAAGCTCGCAATAGGACGACTGAGTCTTAGGTTTAAGGAAAAATCAACTCTGACTTTATTTTAGGACCAAGGCCACAGCCCTGGCCACTCAAATACACGTCATAGTCCAATTGGCTAATAATGGGTCTGGCTCCCCATATATCAGCCAATGGCATGACAGCATTTCAGCACACGCTAGTCGTGTGCTGATGCACCTACTTTTGTAAAGAAATCTACCTACTTATGTAATGGAGGGGCCCATTACATATAATGCAGATCAAACAGACAAATTTTGACGACACGGTCGGAGCTATTGCAAATATCAATCTACAACAATAGATCTTTTTGATTAACAATTTGGATAGACAGTATATGCAATTTCCGGTCTATGTGTGAGCACCTTTCTGAATGTCATACCTAGGCTATTCGGTACAGAGCCTCGAGGAAATGACGGCCGAGTCGTTCCTGGCCAACCTTAAGTCTGGGGATATTGCCGAGATGGTACTCATTAGACCGGAGGCCACTCGGGAATAGCTGAACGCCTCGTCAGTCTTGAACAAGGAAGTCTTAAATGGGTCGAGCAAGGAGCGCCAAGCACACTTGGGTTCTGAGATCCTTAAGACCCCAAAGGATCCGGTGTATCGTTTGGCGACGCAGTATGCGGACGTGGTGAACAAGCACTTACCGACCCAACTCCCACCAGACCGAGATGTACGGCATTAAATTGATCTCGTGGTCAGCACAAAGTAGAGTGTCACGAGACAGTGGCCTCTTCCACGTGAACATTGCGTGATCATTGATGCGCTATTGCTGCAAAAGCGAAGGCAGGCATGGTGCGGAAGTCAAAGTCCTCGCACTCGACGCCGGGTTTTTGCGGTCGGAAGCCGAACGAGAAGTGGCGCCTGGCTCATGCTTATAACAAGTTGACCAACATAATGGTGCCGATTCAGACACCAATCCCACGAAGGAATGTGTTGCTGAAAAACATGGCCAGATGCGTACTGTATAGTGCGCTGGATTTGGTAGACGGATACTACTCGATCCTGATGCGCGAGCGACTTACAGATCACTGCGATGAGCACTCCAAGCGGCATGCTTTGGTGGTGACTCGTCTTGCCGCAGGGCTTGGCTAACACCCCGGCGACATTCAACCGCCTGGTGACGCAACCGTTCAGGCTATTGCGTGCCTTCGTACAAACATACTTCGACGACATCTTCGGCCATACCCGTTCCAAGCAAGACGGTCATGGAAATACGTTTGGGACACCTCTGGCGAGTGTTGGACGTAATGAGGACGAACAAGCTCTACGCCAACACCAGCAGGTGCGCCTTCGCGTCACCAGAGATCAAGCAGTTGCTTCGTCACCAACGTCGGCTTTCGAGCTGATCAGGGCAAGGTCAAGGACATTACAGCATGGCCGACGCCAGGATCCCAGAGGGATCTTCGAAAGTGATTGAGCTTAATCAACTACCTTCACAAGCATAGCGCCGGGTACGCAGGCCTCAATAAACCCTTGTCGGACCTCCTTCGAAGGACGCTGGGAGTGAGCGCACTAGGATGTCTCTGACAGCATCAAGGCCAGTACCCAAGAAGCTCCTGTCCGGGCTCTGCCGCGCGAGACGAAGCCTTTCAGTGTCGTCTGCGATGACTCCGACTATGCAATCGGTTGTACATTTCCGCAGGCTAGACAATAGCGAGTCATCTCGTTCTAGTCCACGCAGCTCAAAGCCGCTGAGCGTAACTACCCTGTTCACGACAAGGAGCTCCTGACAAAATGAAGTATGTCATCGTGACATTTCGGGTACATCTTCTGGACTCAAGGTCATTTGTGATCCACATAGACCAGCATCCTTGCAGACGGCGACGAATTCGACAAACATTTCCCAACGGATGGCGAGGTGGCTATCCTTCTTCGCGGAGAACAACCTTCGCGTTTAGTACATGCCGGGCAAGCTCAACGTGATTGCGGACGCCCTCTCTCGACGTCCAGAGTACGCGTTGGCCCACATCACACGGGTGACAACGGATCTATATGATTGGATACGCGTGATCCTATCGGGACGGCGAGGCTGTCGCTCCTATCGACAAGTTCCTAACAGCAGGAACGAACGCAAAGTCCGACTAGCTTTCGTCGCGACAGCGTTCCCGGCTCCACCGATATAAGTTGAAGGATGGCCTTCTCTATTACTGGGTGGTCGTACCCAACGACGAGGATCCAAAGTTCGACATCCTCGCGGAAACACACGACCACTTGGGTCGCGAGAAGACATTTATGTCGGTTCCTCATGTCTTCTGGTGAACCCACACGTACAGGTGCGTCGCCTGGTACGTGACGACATGCGAAACATGTCTGCGCGTTATACCCGCATGGCGGGCTTCATCTCCGCTACAGATCCTCCCCATTCCGGCTGACTGCTGGAAGTCGATGACTCTTGACTTCATCTTTGGGCTTCCCGTCGACGGACACGGCAACACCGAGATTTTGGTGTTATGTGTCGGCTAAGCAAGATGGTACATCTTTCCCCAATAATCGTAACCGTTACAGGAAAACAGACCGCGAGGTTGGTCGTTGATGGCATGTTCCGCTTTCACGGTCCCCCGGGGTCGATTATCTCGGACCGCTACCCGCGGTTCACGGCGGCTTTCTGGAAGACGCTGTTCCCTTTGCTCGGAGCTCGTCTGTCGTAATCAACAGCTGACCATCCGCAGACGGACGGCCAGACGGAGCGCGTCGATCGAGTGCTCGAGGACACTCTGCGCAGTGTGTGCGCGGGGGGACCACGTACGTGGTCGACGCAGCTTCCAGTTGGTGCGTTTGTGCTCAATAACCTGGTCCACGGGTTTTACGCCGTTCTACATGTATGGCTTCCGTCGCCCTCGGAGTGCCTCTGACCCTTAAGGGGGACCTGCATCCTCGATTTTAAGTGTGGGGAGGCTCGTAAAGTTCTTCCTCTCAGGTACCAGATGTGAGACCGGTTTCGCTGCGGAAACAAGTGGGAGTTTTGGTGAATAAAGTTGAGTGTGATCAGCAGGGTCTGCGATGCAATGACGGCGGCCCAGGACAGCCAAAAAAGAAAGAGTACTCTAGCAATCATGGAAAAGCAAACTTAAATGTGTTTAGGGTGGGCCAATTGGTGTTATTAGATACTAGAAGCCTACCACTAACCACTGTTAGCTCCGTCGGCAGCAACAAGCTAAATCACCGCTTCATAGGACCGTTCGCGGTCCTGGTCAGCCATGGTGCGTCGTACACCATCGATCTGCCTAAGTCAAGAAAGACGCACCCGACGTTCAGCGTGGGATGTCTTAAGCGATACCATTATCCGTTGGGGGTTGCTGACTCGCAGACTCACCTTGGCTCAACCCCTCGAAGCGAGGCCCCGCCACAGATATCAACGAGGGCGCCGGAGCAGACACCCAAGTCTCGAGGCTGCGGTCGAGTCTAAACTCTGGAGGGGGCCCGTACTAACGGATCCCAGAGCCATACGCCGAGTGCGTCGGGTACGCACCATACGCGTACGGCTGGGAATGCGCCGAAGGCAGTCCCGGACGTTGCAAAAGAGCCTCAATACTTCAGACCATGCGGAAGGCCTCGTCAAGGTCGGACAAAGAGGCCCCACGGTCCACACGCTGATGCAGGCTCGAGTCCTCCCGTTCCAAATGAGAGTATCAAATGGGCGAAAGTAAGTATTTATTTGAAGTTAGCTGCTGAGTAGTTGCGATATCCCAGGAAGAATTTTTCCTGATTTTCTTCACTTATCCGTTAGATAGGAACGGAGCGATTTTTCCTCACGTGAGCATCGCCGGTGGAGCTATGTGACGCGAAGGATGAATGGTGTACGCAACGCGGCTAGCAAAATAGATGTATGTGACGGAACCAACATGTATAGCAGTCTTACCGTTCTTGGCTGTGCTTTGCTTCAGCGAAAGACCAATAAAAGATCGCCATTATTGCAAATGTTGGACACATTGTTGAAACTACGATTATTTCCGTAGCTGCTTGTGCACGGTGTTGCCTGGTTCATGATCATAAAGAGCGAAGGGGCATACATCTGCATAATTTTCGGAGGTTTTAAAGTATAATTAATTAAAAATGCTCTCTTATTCTATATTATACAGATTAATCCCTCGGGCTAAAGGAGCTAAGAGGGATTCAGCGCGGCGCGAGAAGCACGAGCCGGGTCACCTCCAAGCTGTATACATACAGCTGCTTCTTCTGGATCAGGGCCCATTTGTAAGCCCCTTAGAAGTGTGGACGCCGATAAGGCCACGAGGAGCGACGAAAGTCGCCAGAAAGTGGCCAGCCCTAGAGCTCACCTCGGGAGGCGAATACCCTCTTAAGTCGATTATAGCTCCCTGACTGGCGGGTGGAGCCACCGGACCCCCACGCATGCGCTGGGGGGCTTGGAAGTTATCCTGCTGCTGGCGTGCTAAGGTTGCCAAGGCCACAGCCAAAGACGACGAGCCCTCTAAGAAGCGCACGGCTTGAATTCTCCATTCCGAGGAGAAGGAGACTGGTTACACTTATCTGAGCCTCTTCGGCTCCTCGGCTGAAGAGGACCGAGAGGAAGAAGGGGGGGGGCTAAATGAGCCCAGGCAGATCTCGAACGATCTCGACGCAATACCCTCGGCGAGCGAGAGATGTTTGAGAGATTTCTCTTCCTCCTCGTCGCCAGCTTTGATCGAGCTCTTAGCATTGAAGGCAGGATTCCTAGAGCGCATAGACGTCCTGGGACTGTGATCTCCGCGATCACTAGAGAGCGAGTGTACGCTGTCATCACCGTACTCGCGGGGTGCTGGAGTGTGCCCTCCCACGAAACCTACAGTAGCATTGTGAGTGGTCCCGGCATCGGCCCAGACTTCACTACCTGGACGGAACTCACGTTCGGCGAATCGCGGGCTCGGTCGGTTGTCGGAAGAGACCAACGGTGACGAACCGCGGTGTTTGCTTGCGCGCTTGCTCGCAGCCGTGTCACCAGATCAGCCGCACGCCTCCGAGGCTACCTTAGTAGCCTCCTTGAATGCAGAGTCTTTGCCGCGAGGCTTAGCGCTCTTGGCTTGCGCATTTCTTACAGCAGCCTTGGAGTGTACTTTCGCACCGCTCTTCGCAGAGCTACGGGGCGCTCTTACGGTCGAAGCGGGGCCGAGAAGAAGAGCGCTCAAGTGCTGCTCGAGGCTCTAACTGTGAAGTGAACCTCCGCCGCGTTCTTGCAGACAACTCGATGCCTTTCGACTTTCAGAATGGGCGTTTGTGACGTACACTTCCTCATTCTGATTGGTCGGTAAACCCAACCTAAGTGGGGGAGGATGTAACGGGGTACGCAACATCATGTGTACCACTGGTTACAAAAAGCGTGACACATCACACTTCTGGATACATGGTACATGGTACCAGGGTAGACAGAGGTCATTGGCTGATGACCTAGCTTGACTAAAGGTGACTAGTATCTTATTTATTTAACTCAAGCTTAGCCTACCTATAAATACGATCAGCTTACAGCTTACCTTAAACTGATCACTTCGCTCCCTTCAGCAAAAGGGACCTGTGAACTACTGTTCACTGAGAGTTAGTATACTCTCGGAAGTCGATTTCCTCTAGCGCAAGGTGCTGTGTGACCCCGTCACAAAAAAAAACTAGTGTGTAAAATGAGCAAAATCGATTTCACAACTGTAAATAGGGGTACATGCAAATACTGTTTGCACTAACTTTAGCATAATTAACTACAGATTCATCCTGTTAGACATAAGCTTACGCTAATAAATATGCATCAGCTCAAAGCTCGTTTTCACTCTAGTCGCTGCACATTTTTTCTAAAGTCGGTGGCTGGAATAGATCGAACATTTGGTTAATGACTCAAAAATATCCAAAGATATTGTTGAGCTTGCAATTGATCAATAACGCTCGTCAGTTGTTCCGCTGAAAAATAATAAGTTTGGAACAAGTTCGGTCGTGCGATTCTTTATTTTTGCACATTCTCGCGGCCTAGTAATAGGCCTGAGACAATCCAGTCCCCAGTACTTTTCTACTGGATTGTGTTAATTCCTCTACTTCTTCAGTAACTTGGTGGGTGAAAAAATGGCAGTTCCTATTTATACTTACATCTAGTACTTAAAGAGGGAGCCTTGTTGAGTACCGCATCTCCCCTGTCCTAAGCGAAGTTTTGTCCTAAGCGAGCATCGAGTATGGCCAATGGCAGCGCTGTTTTGTTTTAAAGATGACTGTACGTAAACGTGTCCTTCCGCGAGCTAATTAGAGGCAGCAGTCTGATGGGGGTTTATAAAGAGGCAATACGAAGAGCGACAGTCTACTAGAACTGTTCGACCAAAATGCTATTAACTGCTAGCACCAGCGGATCCCTTTGGAATTAATGGAGGCAGGTCATTCACGAACGGAACATTCAACTGGATCAGCTTGGAGTAATTTTTACTTTTTAGCACTAATTGTGAGATTTGCTACTAATCTTACACGTAAACGTCGAACATGGGCGTTCGCTTAGGACAGGGGCGATGCGGTAATGCATTTGCGTTCTAGAATAAACAACTTGGTTTTGCCAAGACTCAAGGGATTGATGCAACAAATCTGCTTTCCATTCAGCTTTGAGCAGTTCACAACGCAATTTGCCGTCACCCTATCACCCGAAAGCAAGTCAAGGCTCGAAATGTTTAAACGTGCAGTGGTTATCGCTGTTGCTGCAGCTGTTTCCTTCGGAGCAATTACTGCGGACGACAACTTCGTCTACCTTCCTCCGATGAGAGCTCCATATGATCTTCCCGACCCGCCACGCCGACTTGTACGTGGGCAAGCTGCAACCGATAAGCAGGTTTGAAATGTCCGCTCTTCCGGTGACTCAAGCTTAAGCACGCACATTCCTAAGCTCGAAGATCTCAACATACATTACGTATCAAACGCTCAAGTCTTGTTCGATTTCCTGAGCTCGTTACAAAGTATGCCTAGTTCAGCCTTACCACTTTTTGATAAGGGTTCTAATACTTACGTACAGAATTATCACAGACATGATTTATTGTGCGTTTTACTTACCGTAGTATTCTGCCGTGATATTCTGTCGAAATTTACATCTATTTATTCTGTATCCTAGGGTCAGTCTATGGACTATCGACAGGTAATAATCGCGCAATTGAACCGGGGGGGGGGCCTACAATGCCAATGTAATAAAATTGGTTGTAGACTGTCCAGCTGTCCTCCCAGTATAGTCCCATTACCAATGCAGATTGAGCCGTGCCAACTTACGGCAACAGTACCATGTTTTAAATTAAAACTTATTAAACCTACTTGAAGTAGTAAAGTAAACAATTTGGTAACCCGTACAGTACTGCATCGCAATTCGTGGTAAACAGTTTGGTATTGCATTCTATACAGCACTTCAAGAGCTCCAAATATCCCGTGGGAGACTGTTAAAATATTTATTCTTCGATTTACCGCCGTGCCAACGCCTCAAAATCAAGTCAAGCCTTCAAGATGAAAAGACTCGCCACATTCATCGCATTTGCTGTTGTTGCTGTCATCTCCCTGACTGCAGTTAAGGCAGACAATAGCTGGCGATTGAACTCAACGCCATCGCCACCAGAGATTTACAACCCCAGAGCGCGTGTCTGAGCGAGGCCGTAAGCTCACATCCAAGCCCCATTAACACTGTCTTCCCAACCAATCGATGACAAAATTCGTTGTGCACTGTTCATGACGGTCACGTCACTTGTGTTTTTTATTATGCTTGGGAGTTTAAAACTGTAGCAATCTACTGCTTGGACACACCGTAGTCAGCACGGTAGGCACGAATGACCGGCAAGTACGAGGCGTTGGCGTCGGTTGCCGTGTCCACAGTCTCAAGGTAACCCACGAGGTTATCGAGCGTAGCGATACTGACCACGGGGATGCCGAAGCTCTCCCGCACTTGGTCAATAGCAGAGCGAGTGTCTTCGATCGAAACCTTCTCCTGACGGTCCAACGAAATGCACACGCCCGAGACTTGCGCGTTCGTCTTCTCCAAGATCCCGAACGCCTCACGAATAGCAGTACCGGCAGTGATCACGTCGTCAATAATCAGCACCCTAATAAAATAATAAAACACAATAATTAGTACAAAATTCACTTCGCACAGCCCAAAATTTCTCTTACTTCTTTCCAGTCATATCGGCACCAACGAGTACGCCGCCTTCGCCATGGTCCTTAGCCTCCTTACGGTTGTACGCGAAAGGGAGGTCCACCCCATACATATCAGCGTACGCGATGGCCACAGCCGCCGCCAATGTGATGCCCTTGTACGCCGGACCAAACAGCACGTCGAATTTCACCCCGCTATCCTGTAAATTAACCACAAAACTTAGAAAAACAATCACAAAAATTACCACTGTATCCAAAATCCAACGTACGTGGATCGCCTGTGCGTAGAACTTGCCGAGTTGGCCGAGCGCGCGGCCGGTACGGAACAGACCGGCGTTGAAGAAGTAGGGACTTTGACGTCCGGACTTGAGCGTAAAGTCACCGAACTTAAGCACGCCGAAGGACAGTGCGAACTTAATGAACTCGTTTGCACTCGAGTTGGCTACAGTGGTGGATGTAGCCACTTTGGTCTTGCGGACAGCGTTGATGGCGTCACGCAGAGACTCGGCCGCTTCCTTAGGGTTGGCAGCCTTGGAGATACCGCGCGATACCGGTACCAGTAGACCCAGGCCATCGGATGACAGACCGGCCGTCACCGCCTCCTCCAAGTTGCCACCTTGAGCGCCAATACCTGGCGCCAGGATCCACAGATTGGGCGTCACAGCGCGTACACGACGCAGTGCCTCGACATCTGTGGCTCCCACTACGAGGCCGACGTTGTCCTCCGAGTTCCATTGCTCGCACTTGGCAGCCACCTCCTCGAACAGCGCACGGGAGCCCACGGACAGCGTCTGGAAGTCGTTGGCGCTAGGGTTCGACGTCTTACACAGCACAAAGCAGCCGCGTTTCAGGGTGGCCGCGTACGAATGGATCGATAGAGTCTGCGCCCATGTACGGAGCCAACGTGATGGCGTGCGCTTCGAGCTTGTCAAAGGCGGAGACGGCGTACGCGGCGGCGGTGGTGCTAATGTCACCGCGTTTGGCGTCTAGAAGGACGGGGATACCGGATGGGATGGCCTTGATGACGGAGTGGAGCGCTGTGATGCCCTCAGCACCGAAAGCCTCGAAGAAAGCCGAGTTGGGTTTGTAGGCGGCCGCAACGTGGTGCGTCTGCTCGATGATGTTGAGGCAGAAGGCCTGCGCTGCAGCGGCCGTGGCCTCCGGTAGCTCTGCTACGTGAGGATCCAGACCCACACACAGGAGCGAGTCCACGGCGGCCACGCGGTCGCGTAGAGAGCTGAAGAAGCTGGCGGGCATCGTGATCTTGCTGGCTCGGTGTCCGATTTCAGAGTGACGGCTTGGCTGGCGAGCACATCTGCACTAAACCGCCTGTGGATTGGATGAAAAAGTGTTTGAATATTGGTGATTGGATGAAAGGCATGTCGAAGTTGATGTACGACTGCAATCGAACACGGCGTGAGAGCAAGCAACACGACATGAAGCCGACGCGAGGAGATCGCGTGAGTCAGCTTAAGAGTAGGATGGGACAATTGATAGAAATACATGGGTCAGCAGGCTGCCGGTCATCACAACAGGCGTGACAAGTTGCAGCCTTTGCACCATACCGAGAACACTTGTTCAGAGTCCGAATCTGGTCCAGATCGCATTTTACTTCAGCGTACGGATCAATTACAGGAGATGATGCATCTGCACACCGTCGTCATGATCGTCGTCACTAGTCTTCTAGCTGTCCGAAATGTTGTGTCGGCGACAGTTATCCAAAATAACGAGCATCCCAGGTCAACGTTGTTCGACCCACCCACTCGGCAGAACCTGAGGAATCACCACTATGAGAACGAGGTTGGTGACGTTGCTAAAGGCGAAGAACGGGGATTGATTCCTTGGAAACTCAAGTACAAGTTCTGGGTTTGGACCGGGGAAACCCCGAAGAGTGTTGAGATCAAGCTGGGATTAAAGGGTTTAGAAGACAAAGCGTACTTGCACCCGAACTACAAGCGCTATCTTGACTTTTCAAAACGCTGGTGGGACAGCCAGTAAGAACTGTAATCGGAGCTGCAGAGAGCTAAGGTATCACTTGAACCTCTACTTAACTGAAGCTGAAGATATTTGTGACATTGGGACAGTCAAACTTCGTGGACATTATTATTCGCTTGAACCAACTTCCCCGTGTACTTCTATCACGTCTTCCGCTCCTATATATCTCCATATGCCCTTGTCATTACACCTGGTATCCGCGCTTCTGTGCGCCCGCTAGTCTGTCGACAATCTCGCTAACTACAGGCAAGTTGAGCACGTTCCCTATCACGGGAGTCTGGCGCAGGAAAGCCAAAGCCACGGGGAAGAAGGAGCCGAAAAGGTTGAGGAAGCCGAAGCTCTGGATAATCATGCCGATCACAGGGTAGCGCAGCATGACCAGCAGAATGCCGCCCAAGAAACACACAATGCCCCGCCATCGCTCCTTGCGTGTGAAGAAACGCACCGTGCGTGATAAGCCAATGGTGAGCGCCACGCCGCTCAGGAACAGCACGTCACCAAGCGCCAGCATGGCCGCGTCGAAGATCATGAGCACGCCCAGCATCAAAAACATGAAGCCCAGACCCAGCAACAGTGTGCCGATCTTGCGATTGTCGTCCAGCATGTTTTAAGTCTCAATATCTGCCGCTGCACACGATTTAAGCAGGAATTTCAGCGAAACTGGTGCTCAATGCGTCGTCGTCGTCGTCGCGGACGCTCAGGGCTAGCAACAGCGACAAGTCCGAATAAGTCTTCTTGTTTTTGGAAGGGAGGAACCACCGTGGAGCAATGGGATTGGATTATATTGGGAACTTAATTGGCTGCATCTGATTGGTTGGTATTTTAGCCCAATGCTGTTTTCTGCGGTTTCCATGTCAAGATCTCGCTGAGCAACTTGAGATTATTTACTGCCAGTGTAAATGTGTTTCTTTTCGTGTTTTGCATAATGATGTTTGTTTGTTCAATGCGCTGCTAGGCGTGCTAAATAGTCTACAGCTTATTTGACTCCATGTTGCTGGAGTCGCGGTCCTTTTCCTCTTCAAAAATGCCGGTTGCCAGCTTCAAGCACTTGTTTGCTCAACGTTGAAGCTGGACACTGCGACGAGGAAGACTGAGACGAATTGGTCGAGAGGGGGCAGGCACGCGAAGGTCTTCGAAGTCCTCGTGGCCAAGCGTCCCCAGTGAGAAGGCTCATATGGCGGTGATCGTCGCTCTCCCGCTTAATTTTACGGCGGACTCCATTAATATTCTCCAGAGGACGAGGACGACGACGCCGTGGGTGATGCGGCTGCTACAGCTTCCTGAGGATTGGTCTGTTGTTCGTCTTCATCCTGACTCTCGTCCGTGGACGTGTCTTCGTCACCAGAGGCTCCAGGCAGCAAGTGCGACATCCGCTTCGCCTTTGCTGTCAAGTATCCTTGGCTGAACTCGCCGCCTTTGATCACCACAGGCAGTCGGCCCTCGACAGTGATGCCAAGTTGACTCAGTAATCGGATCTTGCGCGGGTTGTTGGTCAGTAGTCGAATAGACTGGACGCCCAGGTCCTTGAGGATGGCCGGCACAGGCTCGTACGAACGATAGTCGTCCTTGAAGCCCAACACGCGGTTGGCGTCTACCGTATCTAGACCGCGTTCCTGCATGGAGTAGGCCATGATCTTATTGGCCAGACCGATCCCACGCCCTTCCTGTGGCATGTAGATAACCACGCCACCGTGCTGCTTGGTGTACGCCTTGGCGTAGTCCAGCTGGTCCCTGCAGTCGCACTTGAGGGATCCGAACACTTCCGACGTGAAGCACTGGTCGTGCACGCGGACTGGCACGTTGCGTTTGCCGCGCACGTCTCCGGTAATCATGGCGATAGGCTCGCTCTCACGTAAGGAGCCCACAGAGCGGTACGCGCGTACGCGGAACATGCCGCCATCTGTGGGTAGCGCTGTCTCCGCCACAAACGTCGTGGTGACCTGGTCGCCTAGACACGTGAGGCCCGGGGCGTTGGCGTCCAGAACCGGCACATGCTTGAAAGTGGTCTGCGCGATGTCCGCCACGGTCTTCTTGGACTTCTGCAGCTGCGTCATGGGTGTTGAGTCTATTAATCTATACGTGCACGACCCCCAACGCGGTGAGAGACAGCCTGATGGTCTCGTTGTGGCGCGCTCGCTCTCGCGCTTTGCCGTCTGACTCGGGAGCACCTTATGGCCTGGCGGACTGATTGGGAAGTGAGCAGGACACGCAATCACTCGACGGTGGGTCCGAAGGGAGCCTGCGAGAATCAATACTTTTGAGATACGATGCATTGAATGCTGAAGGCTAATGTGGACTGATAGGTCATTTCTTACGAATTTTTGTCGCTGTTTGGAAGCGTTGTCGACGGGCAGCCCGTTTGGCTATCCAAACGAGTAAGTACATGTATATTATAGTAGCTGCTGTGAAGCAGTTGACGGACCGCAGCGACGTATTCAACTATCTATTGCGATATATTGCCGCGAAATTGCCCAGCTTTAAAATCGAAATTCGGACGATCTGCCTCGACGGTTTTCGCGACCTTTCAGCAAGCACTCCACACCAGTCATGTGCGTATATTTCGGAGGGGCTCTAGCTAAATCTGGCGCTGTTACCACTTGACTGGCTTGCATAATTATTCGCGATCTCGACGAAGCATAAGGTTTGCCAGGTCCGCGGATAATCGAGCGGTTCGTAGGGGTCTTCTATTCGAGGCACGATGATGACGCATAGCAAATGCTGACGATCGACACTTGAGGTTTCCGATCGATGATTGGTTGAAAGGCAGGTCCAGAGTATTATAAGGAGAGATTTTTGGCTTTTTGGTCTGCTTTACATGTATTTTGTCAAATTTGTTTTCGTAATCGCAATAGTTGACGCTTCAGAATTGAAGGAGTGATGGTCTTGCAAGCTGCCGCCGAGAGCCATCCAAAGCACTCTATATTTTTTAGCGAACACAAAAAATAGGATGTGAAGCGCCACAGACGCAGAAAGGGTCACCAAAAGAAAGAGCAGTACACCACACCAAAATTAAGTGTCGTTTCGCAAAAATCTTTTCTCTCCACAAATAGATATCGCTAGCCACTACTATTAAAATAGTTAAGAGCTTAGCTTCCCGGCATCTAAGAAATTTAAAAATTAACAGCATTGTGAGTGGAGCATCGATACAATGGAGAATGATCACGGTGGCCGTACAGGACGTCTTCCGTGGCATGAAGTGTGGAAATCTGGTGATCCTGTCCTTTTTGATGACTTTCTGGCAGGATTGCCGAGCTTTTCACGGCCTACAAGTGAGCTACACCACTGCACAATTGATCACGTTGAGCGCTACGAAGATGAGCTGGCTGTAACATGGCATGAAATGCGGTATATCGTAACTAAATGCAAATCACAGCGCTGCAAAGCCACAACACAAACATGCACTTGTCGCTATAAGTTTTTGGAGTGTCAAGAAAGTGATGGAAAAATTATATTCGAGCAAGGGGGTCATGCGATGGCCGACGATGCTCCACCATCCCCCATTGCATCTAAGCTGACCGCCGAGATGAAGTCCTATCTAGATGTCAAGCTAAGCGACTCTCCGTCTATGGTAGCGCAGGCACTGTACGCATTCTTGTGTCGTGATATTAAGGATGGGCGTATCGGCGGACCTACCCCGCAGCTTGCACAGGTCCAAAACTATCAGAAAGGATGGCGGCGTAAAAACCGACCGGATAGTATGGACCCCGTGCTGGAGATTTGCCGTCAGCGAATGTACGACAGCGAGCGTTCACATTCCTGGCAAACAGACCCAGAATACTGTGCGACACAAAAGTTGTGGACGGCGTTGTGGAGCCTGCTCTTGGCACGGGGTCTCAAGGCAACCCATTTCGCATTGGTTTGACGTGCAAGCGGCTTTTAGAGCGTTATGTTGAAGTGCAGCAGGACCCGTCTCTAACTACGCTACTGCACATGGACACAACACACAACTGTGTGAAGCAGAAGTACCCTGTTTCTGTATTGGGCTTTTCAGATCGCAGTGGAGCCTTCTTGCCAATTGTGTACTGGTGCACATCTCAAAGGCGCAAAGAGGATATTGTTTGGTACCTTTCCTGTTTAAAAAGAATCATGTTGAAGGAATTTGGGGTGCCATTCTCGCCTGACTTTGTCATGATGGACGCAGACAAGGCCCAACATAACGCCTGCACCGCAGAGTTACCTGGAACCACCATTTTGATGTGTTGGTTCCACGTAACACAGAATGTGTTTAAACATGCACATGATGCAAAGCTGGATTTGTCGAAGTAAGCATCTCCGATGTGATGATGACTATCTAGTGGAATATAACTGTACTATTTCATATAGAGAAATCGTACATAACTGGACTGGTTGGTGGAGAGTAACTCCCCCACCAGAACACCAGACTCTATAATTCATCACTTCTTCTTTTACCAAGTCCACCACAAGCGTCTTCTCCTTCTACACTCAAGACTTCCTCTCCATTATGGCCGCCTAAACCACTCTACTTTTGTCCTCACTCCGTACTGTACTGCCCTAACAACTCTGCGCAAATCATCCCTCCAACAGGTTATAAGCCCAACGTTTCTCCAGGGGCGAGCTGGACGCTGCAAGACAACACACCTCCAAGCCGCATGAATGGCCAGGGGCACAAGGAGGTGAAGGAGACCTGAGTGAGAAATCGCTGGACGGACACTTGCCTGCGTTAGGCCACGTTGCCAACTTTGCGCCAGCCACTGAGCTGTAGCGCTGCATGTGCAATAGATCGCCATGCTGGGAGGCCATGTTGCCCTCTACGCCAGCAAACGAGCTGCACGCGGTGAGCAGCACGTCTGCCACGCGGTATCGAGCCAGAAGAGAATCTCCCTGGACTCCGTACCATACGCACTGCGTATTGAGCCAGAGGAGAATCTCCCTGGACTCCGTACCATACGCACTGCGTATTGAGCCTACGAAGCAATAACACTTTTTTGCATGAGCAATGTCTCTGTCAATTGACTAAATAGTGTGCATGCTTCTCACTACTTCGAAGTATAATAAAATCCGGAATACAATCCGAAGAGCCACCAGGAGAGAAAATTACCCCAAAGCTGTGAGCTAGATAAAATGTGAGTGAAGTGTGCTCCTAATATTGCTTTGGTGCAAGCATTGTTACCTAGCTGCTCAAAACATATTTATGCCACATTCACAAAAGAAATTTATAAATAAAATCATACATGCAATTTGCAAGATGCAAAAACAAAATTGCAAATTTCACAAAGGCTGCCTAGCTTGTACGAAGAAAAAAATTATATACCCCAAACGTTGAGAGAGAAATACTTAATGAAATGTATGAAACTGGGAGGCATCAACGCCAAAAACTATTCATGCATTCGCCAAACTTTAACATTTATTGTCACTGGCAAAAGTTTCAAACATTTCCAGCATAACAGTACCAAAAGAATGAGAAAAAAATCAACACTTTATGACTACAAGACAAGCCTACAGAAGCCTCTGTCTACAGAAAGCAAACTATAGTTTTACTGCATCAATTCCATCTACAATGAATTCGATAGTTTGCAAAATCTATCGCTAGCGCTTGCGAAGTAAAAATAAAATTATAAACTTCCAAACGAGAAACAACTCGATGAGCCTCTAGGGAGAAAAATAACCCCAACGACGAGAGCCTGCACACTTACTGCAAATATGATGCGTACGCTACCGATGACACTGTTTGATGTTATTTATGCTTTTAAAAGCTGTAGCCTTTCTTCAAAAATATTTGAAAACTATGAGCTCTCAATAACAATAGTCAGAACAAATTGAAAATGACTGCAGCACCTATATCAACCATTTCATGAAATTGGGAGGCAATTCTATAAGACCTCAGCAGCGAAAAAAAAAAAACCACACATTGTAAAGAAATATCCACATATAAAAGAGCAAAACAATGGCAGTTTAAGAAATGAACAAAGCTAAAACGCTTACACAAAATATATAAAGATAAATACGGTGATCAGGTGTATCCTCAAAGGTTTCCTGAGTAGCCAACAACAGAGCGAGCAGGTTTTGATCCTTAAAATTAAAGGTTTTCCTGAGGTAGCTTCTACAAATTCGTAAAGCTAAAACGATAACAGCAACAATTCAGCGAACAGGTTTTGATCCTTAAAATTAAAGGTTTCCCTGAAGTAGCTGCTACAAATTCGTATAACTAAAACGATAGCAGCAACAATCACTACGGTGAACAGGTTTAATCCTCTAAGGTTTTCCTGAGTAGCCAAAATAACAATGAAAACAAGAAATCAGCACAGTTATTGCCAAAGCAAAACGGCACAAGGTGACAAATCTGACAATGAAAGTCAAAGGAAAAAGATCATCAATATCAAAACAAGATCTACTTCTTGTAAATGCTCATGTACGTACAGGACTGTTATAAACAGCCACCTGTGGTACATTAAATACTATCCGACAGATAGAGCATCATACACATTCCTCGATGTGGGAGGCTGTCGAAGTAAGCATCTCCGATGTGATGATGACTATCTAGTGGAATATAACTGTACTATTTCATATAGAGAAATCGTACATAACTGGACTGGTTGGTGGAGAGTAACTCCCCCACCAGAACACCAGACTCTATAATTCATCACTTCTTCTTTTACCAAGTCCACCACAAGCGTCTTCTCCTTCTACACTCAAGACTTCCTCTCCATTATGGCCGCCTAAACCACTCTACTTTTGTCCTCACTCCGTACTGTACTGCCCTAACAACTCTGCGCAAATCATCCCTCCAACAGGATTTGATTTCGGTAAGGATGATTTTCAGGAATCTATATGATTTGCACTTTTCACGCGATGAACAACAGTATCTTCGAAAGCGAGAATTTGTTCTGAGGTCATGGCGCGGCGCTGGTGAACTAAGTCCTCGTTTTCGGCGTGTTTCAAACCACATTATTTCTCAATGGATTACGGGGGCTCGCTTTTCGCGTTGGCAAGTTTACCACACACCTACAGGGTATGCTACGACCAACAACCCATTGGAGCAATATCACAAAACTTTAAAAGTTGTAAATGACAGTCAGCGTGCAAATCCTGCCGAACTCGTTGTTCGCTTGGATTTATCACGTATTGTGCATGTATCATCAAAGATGACTTTTGTCGATAGAGCAATTGTGTCGAAAAGATTGCTTGCTGCGTATCGAAGGACCGACAAAAAAAAGGTGTGGGATGCAGAAGTGGTACACCGTGTACAAGATTCGGTGCTCGTGCGTGTGGCTCCGATTTCCGCTGGTTCTTTCCAGGACAGTACACTTGAGGACTCTGTACTACCTAAGTCAGCATGCACGTACGAGTCTAAAAACTACGCAAGGATCATGTGGGAGAACATGCCGACCGGTGGATGGATCGTAGATGCAGCAGGTCGCACATGCATGTGTCTATGCTGGAACAAAGCTGGGGTTTGCTTTCATGTAATGAAAGCGACTCAGTTTGCTGGGCTCTCTTGCTCTGGAATTCCCATGCAGTCACAGAGATTCGAGCGCCCAGTTCACCAGCAAAGATCTGTGCGGAGATCGGCTAGGGATGGTGAAGATGCAGCTGGTGTCGCAGCGGGGCCAGAAGCAGGTTTCCCGGTGTATGGTCCAGCGACGTTGGCAGATAGCCAGGACATCACTGATACCAGAGCCGATGCGCCGCGCAACGCGAGTGCTGGTCCGGTAAGTCACGTCGTGGGTGTAGCTGTTGCTGCGGCCAACCAACGCGAAGAATCTTTCCTTCATTTACCGCGTTTGGAGACTCCAGTCACTAATACTCTGCGTAGATCCCATCGGTCTAGGACTCCCACGCGTAGAGCACGTGAGGCAATGTCTCAAAACAAGCGTAGACGCAGGTGAAGGATCGGCCTTATGCTCCGAAAGAACAGGCTCCGCTCCGATCATTGTGAGCCGATCATACTCTATTGCTCTCTACGTAACATCTGCCAATCATTTTTCTCTTTACATCCATTCATGCACTTGCACTGCAAATTGCAACTTTTGTTTGTTCCCACATTTAGTTTTTTGCGCGAGCAGGCCGAGAAGAGTCTGAATACGTGTGAGACCGCATCTTCCAGATCCGTCAGTGTAGGACATTGCAAACGACGTTATCCTGCACTCGTACGGTATCTTCCCCAGCGCGGCAAGATGCGCACGGACGTCTTTAGCGACCAGCTTTCAAGCGCGCTGATTTTACGGAGAAGCGATTCCGACTGTTTGAGCGAAGGATGTCGTGATGCATTTAGTGGAGAGTGGACATCTCTTGCTGCATCAACGATTCCGAGCTGCGTTTGTGGAGCGATGGGTAGCGGCAGAGGTGATTGGATTGTCTGACGGCGACGAGAACGGGATCATCAGTGGGCGTTTACGTGCTCTTCAGTCGTGCATGGATCTGGTTCAGTTGCTCAGCTACAAGCGCGAGTTCGTGTTTGATCAAGACGACTGCTCAGTGGCCAAGATGTACATCGAGCACACTGTACTCAGCATGGACGCCGGCACAGGAGCTGACGTTCGTGGTATCAAGCAGCAGGTGGCTGCGAATTTTGAGTCACTGCGTATTGAAGTGGCGAGTGAATTCTATAAAGAGTACGCAGTGCACTTACGTACGCTTGGTTTCCGACGTCTTCGGACGCTAGCTACCAGCAGGAGCCATGCACGTGCCTTCCCTGCGGACCCCAGCGCAGCAAATGAGATCGACATACCTGTCAAAGAAGGCTTCTCCGAGTACTTTTACCACCCGGTAAGAGCTGCAGCGGAAGCGGCTGGGTGGACGAATAGTGCCCGCCTATGGAACCCAAGAAGTCCAGTACACCAGCCCCAACGTCGTCACCGTGCAGATCTTACTCCGATACATCGCATGTCATGGCTCACGCTACCAAGTGTTAGACCTACTGCAGTTTGGTACACCGGATGCAGTCGTGTGTCACTCGTCATCAGGAAGTTTTTGTGTACTACCGGTGGAGCGGGCTCTGCAGGAAGCTCAGCTCTTCACGCGAGAGTTGTTCCGCGTTGCTGCTCAACACTACGAACGTGATTTGCTGTGATCTCGCCTGCTGTTTGATGACTCACGTGGCCCTGATGCCGATGTGGCTCGCACGTTGGCGCTTCCGGCGGACTTGTTCCGAGTGGATGTGGGCCCACAGCAGCTTGAAGAGTGTCTCAAGCTGTCTATCTGTACGCCTTTGGAGGTGCTGGACCCGCGACTGGACGAGCTGCTGCGTGTATCTGGCGTGTGCTTGACACCAGGCTCGGTATCTTCTCCGTGGCGCTTGGTCGGGTCGCTTGAGCTCGTTATATAGTCGTGGCTAAGTTCA
>NW_003303744.1:1313736-1329070 GCF_000142945.1 Phytophthora infestans T30-4
CACCGAGCTGTACATGGGCAGCAAGCGCATCGACTAAATTGCGAACTTCGATGCTTTCGTTAACCTCGAGGTGCTCTGGATCAATGACAACCAGGTATGTCATCTGTGCAGTAGAATTCCAACTTAAGATTCTTTCTTTGACGACCTGCCAGATTCAGGAACTTGACGGACTGGACGGTTGCTTCCGTCTCAAGCAGATCAACGCTCACAACTACTGCATCCGGTACGTCAAAAGTGCGCCTTGTCGACCTGCTTTCTCGAAAAACAAGTGTACTTCTGGTCCTATAAACAGCTCGCTTGAAGATTCACCGCAACTACTACGCTACGACTGCAAGGCTGATGAAGCCTCGACCGAGAAAGTGCTATTATAGCTCCAATATTCCGTCCAACACATCGATCTCCTCACTTACTTAATTCAAATCATCCTATTCGTTTGCATTTTTGTTTAGTATTATCCAGGTCGTGGTCGTCCCCTTTGTAGCTCGTTTGGTTTACAGTTCATCGGGCAAATTGTAGTCTTGATACGTCTCGGTGGGGTTATAAAAGCGAATGATTGGATCTGCAGTAAGATCTACTTAACTAAGTCGTTGACGACAAAGAAAGTTGGACCATGTTGACCACAACCTCCACTCCGTCCCTCATTTTGTAGTCATTGTCGGCTGCAACGACGGCCGTGATGCAGCCGAGAGCAGTATCATCCAGTTTTTTCTGATGAAGCTATTCGAACCGAATTGACACCGACAGTTGAATCTTTAAAATCAGTGCGGCCACACGTGGACAATTCTTCCATACAATACATTTACATTTAAGTCGCAAATGCGGATCTTCAGCGGTTGAAGATAGCTACGTTCTTTCCGTTCTAAGTCACAACTACACATATAGGGATCTAAGTGCCATTACTAGTGTAGCTGCGATTGTATGACACTGAGCTATCTCAGTGAACGTAGTGTTTTTATCGTTTGAGTTGGTGTGAAGTTCCTTCACATCTTGCATGGGTTCGTTTCTAAAGCGATACACTACGATACAGATGGTGCTTGTAATCCGCCACTAAATTGGTGCTGCTGCCCCCTTCATCGTGGGATTACTCATACACTAACGTGTGTATTGTCACTTTATTAGTGTTTTGGTCTGCTCCGTTGCAGAATCAGTTTTGCCTCAGGAGTTCCAAGTTTATCTTGCCCCGGAGGAAGATGGCACGAAACGATTGCCTCAGCACGAAGTGTGGCAAGAGTAATTACAGACTGAAGCTATGCCGCTGGACGACCTCATCCCGATCGGTGGCACGTCCAGAGGCAGTTCTGGCTCCAAGAAGAGTGCAGCGAACGATCTCACCGGTGGCCTTATCTCGATTTCTGGCGCTCGCAACAATGCAGACGTCGACATGTCCGACTTTGATGTTGGCGACCTGCTTGGTGACGACTCAAGTAAGAAAAAGTCAAAATCGTCTTCGAAGGACAAGAGCGACGACAAAAAGAGGCACAAATCCAAAGACAAGTCGAGAAGCTCCAGTAGCAGCAAGAAGAAGAGCAAGTCCAAGTCGAAGAAAACCACATTTAACGATGATGATGACTTCGGTGGCGATACTGACAACTGGACGTCTTTGGCAAAGAACTGGGATAGCGCTGCTGAACTGGAAATGGCTGCAGCTGCTGCTGCGAGACGGAAGAACGCTAGCGGGAGCGGACTGGATGATGAATTCGCTAAAATGCTTGGTGGGGACATTGGCGGTGGTACAGATTTCGGAGCTGCTGAGTCTTCGGAGCCATTTGGGAAAGGAGACGACGATAAAGTGGACAATTTCGACGCAGATGAAACTTTCGGGATCTCGGGGTACACCCCAACTGTGCGTGGCTCGAAAAAAACTCAAGAGGCTAAAGTCCCTCCCACAATTGATACATATGAACCTGCCAAAGTAAGTGACGGTATCTCAGCATCTTTTTTCCAGGATGAGACAAAAGATGACTTCAACTCGACGTCGTTGTCTTCGTTGTTGGGTCCATCAGCTGAGCGTCGAGCTGGGACTCGTGGAGGCCGAAGACAAGCCGGTGGAGCTGAATCGGACCCTTTTGGTCTTGGAGCCTCGACTACAACTTCCAGCTCCACTTTTGACTCGCTCTTCGGAGCATCCAGCAGTAGAAAAAGTGCTTTCGACGATCCGTTCGCCAAACCTACACGCGATTTATCAGATGATTTCGAAACGAGATCGCGTCTAAAAGATCCCATTGACGAAAGGACTTCGAGTCAAGGTCGAGATGACCCCCCTCTAGCTCGCGGCATTCAGGTTTTATCAGCAAAAGACGATCTCCTAGCTGATTTATTTTCGTCGGAGCCACGTAGCGGTCGTCAACAGGAGGAGTCGTTCTCAAAAAATGAAGAAGAAAATTACGATAAGAAACCGAAAACGGAGATTCCATTGGAGCCCGCAGTAAAGCAGCAAAATGATCTCCTGGATGAGCTTTTTGCCACCCCTTCATCCAAAAGCTCGGTATATGACAAACCAAAAAAGGAACAAAAAATTGCGATAAAATCAACAACTCCGCCTAAAGAACGGACCTCACCGAAGAAATTGGAGTCACTCAACGACGCTGAACTACCCACGGCAAGTACAGATGCCGACCTTTCTAGCGCTAGAGACAGCTTGCTGATGGACCTCCTAGGAGATCTTTCCGAGCCAAGAGGAGCTGTACTATCACGACGTCGCAGCCGTGGCACCAACAGTAACAACAGCTCGCCCAACAAGGAAGTGATCAAAGTAGAAGACCCTTTCAAGAGTTCTTTACCACCCTCTCCAGTTCTGTCGAAGCCTTTAGCAACAGTTCCAGAGGTAGCGACAGAGATGGTAGCTCCATCAAATGACAGACCTGATACTCCGCCATCACCAGGTCGCATCCGATCACTAACAGTCGACAAACGCATCCGCGAAAGCGACTTGGAACTGCCAAAAGACAGTCTGCTAGAGGAAATTCTACCGTCGCCTCCTGCCTCTGCTCGCAGCAGTCCCCAGCGACGCAACTCGTACTCCCAGTCCTTCGACGTTGAAGACAAAATCGCTCCTATCGCTGAAGAGCCAATTAGAAAAGTACAAGAGCACAACTCTCAAGCCCAAGAGGAGACTCCACATATTTCAATTGTCAGGCCCTCGCCGATAGAAGAAATGAAAGATTCGAAGGTGTTAAAGCAAAAGCCGAAGCAACTTCAACCAAGTAAAAACGACGAAATTCCGGACGTAAAGACAACTTTTGCTCCAGTTTGCAACTGTGAAGAACGCGAAAAAGCGCTTACTGCAACATTTGACGTCGAGCGAGTTGCACTGCAGCAACAACTCGATGAACTCACGCAACAGTTGCAGACTCAAACAGCGTCTAACAGTCAACTCGCGCAACAACTCACGCAACAACAGGAGGAACGAGAAGCGCTCGCTACGCAACTATCTCAGCAACTGGAAGAACGAGAATCACTGGTTAACCAACTGTCGCAGCAACTTGATGCACGAGTAGCAGCGAACACTCAACTGACTCAACAACTCGCAACAGTGGAACGTGATAAACTCCAAGCCGACCAGGTAGCTGCAAGCTGTAAAGAGGAAGCAGCGAGCTACCAACATCGAGCTGAGCTCTTGGAAGCCGAGATACGAGGACTTCGTGACGAGCTGTACCGCTCGAAACGCGCCATCCAGGATGCAGAGTTGACTCTAGCACGGAAAATGGCCGAACAGGACGACGCGGACCAATTAGAACGCCACCGAGAGAAGCGCGCGCTTGAGGCGCTTAGTGCGCAGATGCAACGTGCATTAGCACGTCTCACTGTAACGCATCAAGTACACGAGGAAGGTTTAGGTCTTGACTACTCCGCAGCACGCGTTGCTGCTGAAGATGAGGCGCGTCTTCGAGTGATCGCGTCGCTAGAGGGAAGCTCGAAGCGCGCAGCTCAACACGCTGAGCAAGAGCGACTGAAACTAGCAGAGTTATTACGAGAACTCGAAGCGGGGGCGCGCAACGCTCGACAAGGAGCGTTAGAAGATAAGGAGCGTCTGCGACAGGAGCAGCAACGTCTAGACGCACTTAGCGCTCATCTCCAGGCCCATGCTGCCGCACTACGGGACCAAGAGGATACTCATGCCGCGTATATGGGGAAGCAACTGGCTGAAGCTCGAGAGGACGCGCGGGTGTACGAAGCACGTTTAGCAACTAGAAGGACGCAACTGGAACGCGATGAGCGTGCGTTGTATGAAGCTCGAGCGGAGTTTGCGGCCTTCCGCGAACAAACTGCGCTAGAGATTGAGCGCGAGCACGAGGAGCTTCGAGCGTCGCGTTTAGCGCTTGAAGACGCGTGGCGCGAGCTTCGCGCGGACCGCGAGGACCTCGAAACGGAGTTGGCTGGCCACGAAGATGAATTTCAAACACTCGAGAGCATGCGGCAACACGTTCAAGACGCAGAAGCGCGACTGGCGGAACGTACGCAAGAGGTTGTCGCACTAGCGGAGAAACTTGACGTCGGTACGCAAGAGTTGCTCGAACGTCAGCAACTTGTGGCTCAACAAGCCGCGGTAGTGGAAGATACTGACACGTCGTTTGTCAGTCGAGAACGGTCACTCGAACGCGGGAAGAAAGAGTTGGAGGCCCGGGAACAAAGGTTGCATGCTCAGATTCGTCAACTTGACACTGCGCGTGGGAGACTCACACAGCAACGACGAGAACAGCAACAGCTCCTAGCGGCAGCTAGAAGACAGTACTCGACAGCGCAACAACCAGCAGTTGACAGCAACAAAAAGTGGAGACACAGCGACCTCACGTCGACGGTGCATCGTAGAAGCAACAACTTCAATCCAGCTGCAACTGACAAACCGAATACGAAAATACCGGTACCAGAATGGTCAGAGCCTCACGTGGAAGAGGATCCGTCCGGCTTGTCACCGGCAATGAGGAAACAGGTTGAAGCCAACTGGAAACGTCGACAACATCAGAGTGGCCAACACCGTCAACGTTCAGGCTTAACGTTTGATGTTGAAAACTTTGCAACTAACGTACCGGTATACCCGTCCAATTGGTTCCCGGAAGCGAAAAATGTGTCGAATTGCACCGGCAAAAGCAACACTGTTGCAAAAGTCAGTAGTCAACAATCCTCTCCCCACCAGCAACGACAATCATTGACGCCTCGTACCGAGATCCAAGCGTTACCCAGAGGGCAAACTCCGCCACCACCTCCACCTTCGACAACGAGGACATTCCACCCGACGCTGAGCGTAAATCTCTAAGCAAAAAGTTGATCTGTATTGACTGTCACGACATGACTGAAACATTTTCGAGTTGTCTAGGCGCGGCAGTTTTCAATGTTGAAGATCATGATGTCGGTGGCGCCCACGTCGTGGAGCTGGTCCATGACGTCCGACACGTCCTTGACCTCGACCATCGCCGACACGGCGTATCCGCCACCCACGAGTCCGTTCACCGTGGGGGAGCGACGTCCCGGCGTGATCTTGGTGGCCTCCTCCAGCTTCTCCTTGTCCACATTGTACGTCACCATCCTGTACTTGGTGGCCGTGATGAAGCCCAGGATGCGCTGGTGAACCTTGTGCACCAGGTCCTTGTGCGCCGACTGCGGGTTGGCAATCAGCACGGCCTGAGTCTTAAGAATAGTCGAGATGAGCTCCAGACCGGCAGCCTTCATAGTAGTGCCGGTCTCCACCAGGTCGACGATGCCATCAGCCAATCCCAGCGAGCAAGCGGCCTCCACGGAGCCCGAGACGTATTTGATTTTCGTGGGGCCTGTAGCCTCCGTTTCGAACTGCTTAAAGTAGTCGCGTGTGGTCTCCGGGAAGGACGTGACGATGCGCTTGCCTGCGAGCAGCTCAGGCGACGTGATCGCGTCCTTGACAGGCGTCTGTACGCCCAGTGAGCACTGGCCGAAGCCCAGCGGCAGTAGCTCCTCCACCTTCGTGCAACTCTCAGCGATGATGTCCTGGCCTGTAATACCCAGATCCAGATTGCCCTCACCCACGTACGTGGCGATGTCTGAGGCGGGCAGGAACACGAGCGTCACCGGCAGACTCGAGCACAGCGCGATGTCCACGCGGTTGGGGCGGTGGTAGTCCAGACCCGCGCCCTTCAGCAACTTAAGGATCTTGTCGTGCAGACGACCCTTCTTGGGCACAGCGAAGAGCAGACGCTCGTCGGATTTCTTAGGCACGGGGGAAGGAGTCGAAGCAGACATGACGTTGATGTTGATGCACTGGTCCAAAGGCAAAGTGACGGTTGGCAGTTGACGTTGAAATGGCAAAACTTGTTATGATAAACATGTTCTTAACGGATTAGTGAAGCTGAGTGAAAACGCTTGACTCCGTTTGCGTTATCACGTTAAGAACCACGAGCTTTTTCTGACGAACCTAAGGCGAACTTAGTGTTTTGTGAGACGTGATAGATCAGCATGGACGAAGGCGAGTTCCTGCGTCTGTTGGAGCGCTACCCTGTGGTGCGCAAGAAGACGCACTGCCGCGTACAATGGAATGACATGGTGCGTCGCCATGTCAAGCACAGTCTGTGGCTTGCAGCCTCTTAATTCTGGCGCTCGAGTCGCCAGTATTGCCTTCCCAACAAGCGATTTACTTTTCTTGTGTTCGGTTACTGCAGTACGACGATGAGCCGGCAACGCACCCTACGAGCTCCGGTATCTTTACCCCCTCAGGCCAAGAGAGCGTCATCCAGCCTTCAGACTCCGTGGAAGACGCGCTGGAGAAGTTCCTGTCGCCGTATTTCTCGTCCAACGAGGCTGCCAAGATCCAACAACAGCTCGAGAAGGTGAGAAACATGCTGTTTACGATACTTCCAGACGCTGTTATCTGACATTAGCGGGTTAATACTGTTGCGGCAATTGTAGGCACAGCGAGATTTCCTGTCGAGTCTGTGTCTGGAGGACGTGAACGACCTCTGTGCACAATTTGTCACGACTAAATAGATGCGATACACAAAAATGTTGCAACTAAAAAAAAAGAGCAAGACTATATTATCGAGCCTCAATTTGCCGTGTGGGAAAGTTGATGTCTCTACGACCACAGGAAGACATGGAAGTGAGCATTACAGCTATGAAACTATCGAATAATAAGTGACTCTACATGTACCTGGAGGAAACTGCGAGTCTGTGCGGGATCGAGGAACGGCGACGTGCTCCAGGAGATAACAAGCGTACGCAACTCGTCCGTGGACGTCTCGAACGAAATGAGTTGCAACAGCGCTTCCTGCAATCCACATATTCACCCATACAACGTCGCTATGAGTAACGCATCAAACAGCTACAAACTGTGTGCAACGTACGATGTGTTGGTACTCGGCTTCGAACGTCGCCAGCTCCTGACTTATCATCTGGAAATAGTCTACTGGCCTCAGATCCGTCGCGGAGACTTGCTGCTCTCCTTCATCATCATCCCTCAGCACTATCAACGCAATGATTCATCAGAATTACCAGCCAGATATAGCGAAACTTATAGGAGCCACCCACCGATGTCTCTCGCTTCAGCTTGTAGTGTACACATTTCCTCTAGGAGCTTCTCGAACCCTCCAGACAGTTCCTGCACCTGTTGATACAGATCCTCTGCTAGCCATGGATCCATCTCCGCATTGCCAGCAAGTCCAGACAGCACCACACTCTCCTTCTTTCCTTTCTCCGGCGCTGTATCAATTGCCACCGCCGCTTGAGCCGCTCGAATCGCCAGTAGTGCCGACTGGAACCCTTCGATCAGAGCGATTCCCTCGCGTTCTCGACCATACCAGGCCGCACCTTTCTCCTGCATAGTAGTGAAGAGTCTTGCTATCCTCTTTAACCCATTATTGCCGCCATCCGACGACTGCGTGGTGTCTGCAGCGCGTCCGGCATTCGACGTCTTCTTGCCCTTCTTGGCCATCAAAGTTACAATTAGCGGTGCACACTCTTGCGTTAAGTACGTCTTAAGTACGCATACGTGGCAGAGCTCATCATCGAAGATGCGAGTACTGCGCGTGACGTTCCTATGGGCGCTGCTGCTCTTAGTCGCCTTTAGTGCCTCCGTCTACGCTGCTGAAGACGAACCTAAGACTCCGGAGTCCACATCTAGCGCGAACCCGCGTGACAATGACCCCGTTATCCAAGAGATCCGTGGATTACGGAACTCTGGCATGAAGCTGAACGACGCCAAGGACTTTAAAGGCGCCATCGCGAAGCTACGTGGGGCTATTACACTGCTACACGACCGAGTGTTTGGTGAAGGACGTGAGGCCATCACCGACCCCAGCGACATCTCGCAGGACGCGGCTCTCTACGCCCAGATCCTCAACGACTACGGCACGGTACTTATCCGTGCCAAGCAATACGACGAGGCCATCGAAGTGCTGGAGGACTCGGTAGCGATGGTAGAGAAGATCTACGGAGACAGCCACCCGTCGCTCGGTCTGTCGCTGCGTAGCTTGGCCGACGCATACATGGCCAAGGAGGAGTACAAGATGGCCATTAAAAAGTACAAAACCCTCCGCAAACATGTCAAAAAGGGCCTGGAAACGACCCACGAAGCGTACATTGAGGCGTCGTTGAGGATTGCCGAGGGGTACAAGAAACTGGGCAATACAAAGAAGAACTTAAAGGTGCTAAAGGACGCCGTGGAGGCTCAAAACGGAGAGATCAATGGCCTGACGACGGGCATCGCCGAGCTCTACATGGAGCTGTCGACGGCTCACGTGGCTGTGGGCGAGATCGATGACGCTCTGAGAGCCGCGGAGGTTGCAAGTGCGATCTTCCGGCAACGTGACGGCGAGGACACGCTGTCGTTTGCGTTCAGCTTGAATGCTCTGGCCGGCGTCAAGATGCGCCAGAAGAAGGTGGACGAGGCCATTAAGTTGCTGGAACAGGCCCACAGAATTGCTGTGCAGATCTACGGCGAGAAGGACCCAATCACTCAAGCTAGCGCAAAGACTCTACGAGAGGTGAAGGAGTACAAACTCGACTTGCAGGCGCAGAAGGACGAGCTGTAGCTTTAGAGGCAGAAGAGTTTAGTGGCTGTCGTTAAATACGAATCCCGGGTTTTTGCCAACATGGTACAAATCTTCACGAGTTGCTACGTGGTTTCGATGAATGTCTCGTGGGCAGAGCAGTTGTAGCTGCTCTTGGGTTGCAACGTAAAACGTTCTAGTTTGACTTGAGTTAAAAAGGGTCATAAAATGCATCAAAATATATACTAACGTGTTTTTCTGTAATGGAAACAACAACAAGTACAGATCTGGTACATATTTTAAATATCTGAGTATTATCGCCAGATACCGTAGCATTTGACTAAATTATACTTATAAAAAATCATTAGATCTATTTAAAAGTTAATCCATTTGAAGAAGTATTCGGTAGCTAAGGATAATACTAGCAGTAGCAATGTCAAACTGTACTGTAAGAACGCACTAGGTCGGGTACCGAGATCCTTAGCCGGAGGATAGGCATTTGAGAAAATTTGTAAATACATTTTCACCTTTTTATGATTTGCTCACATTAAACGTAGGTTTCATTCTTTTGTTGCTCGAAAGATAATGAAACCTACATGTAATTGCTGATTAGCCGATCGCTACTACATGTATTAATATGGTTTATTGCTTGATCATGGCTATCGGAGTCCGATAGCCCACCGATTCGGATAGGTATGGCTAGCCGGAAATTTGCGTGTATGACTCGTATAGAATAACTGGCTGTGTCGTGAGCATAACATCGAATACAGCGTAAACCTCAGCCTCAATGGCTTCGATTATTATACCAATACCTCATTTTCCACAATCCATCAAATTGTGGTTCGCACTTATCGTTCAAATAGCTCGACGATGCGTCCACTCCTGGCTGATGACGGTAGTCATCCTTCTTTTCCGAACTAGTGCATTTTTAACGACCGAGGCGACCGAGGTTTCACTATTGGACAATGCACGCGACAACATCAGTCACGAAAGAACCCTGCGGCTCGCTGAAACAGCTTTGGAGAACGGCAACATACCTGGTGAGAATGAAGCGGAAGAAAGGGCTAACGCAATATCGTCGGTTGTTTCTAAAATTTCAGACAAGGTCCCTCTCTCGGTGAAAAGTGCCTGGTGGCTTGAGCGAAGCAAACCTGTCGAATATGTCAAAGAAAAGATGGGCATGAAGGGTCTGGTGGGAGCTGAGCTAAAGGCCCACAGGAACTACCAACACTGGGTGAGCTACGCGGACAAACTGGAAGAAAACACGATTTGGAAGCTTGTTCGCCAAGGCTTCAGCACGTTCCAGTGGTGGAACAGAGTGGGGCTCGACAAGATGGTAACCGTGAAGGATGAAATGACAATCACAGAAATTCTTCAGCTCAAGAAAATTCAGAGCACGAATGAATTTCAGAGCTACAAGCGCTACGCAAATGACTTTGACGACCACATGATCAGCATGAATGGCTCTGGTTACTACCGACCCACCCAGTTTTTCGATAAGAGCGCTCCCCCGCTGGAAATAATGGCCAGAACGCAGATTTGGGCTGAAAATGGAAGGGCCGACCACCATGTGAGAGAATTTTTGGGGTTAGTGAGGCCGAAACAGGGTCGGCTCAGCAGGAACCCGTACTACCAATACTATTTGCATTTGAAGGGGAAGGTGTAGAAAGGAAGACGCTTGCGCGTATTTCTAACCTTGAGGCAGAATTGAACCCATCAATACAGCTCGCGCTGAGAGATATGTCTCAAACGGTTGCCTCATGATGTTGTAAACTTTGTTCTTAGTATTTGAATGGCTCACAGCTCTCCAGCTCTTTACGAAAAATTTTGCGGAGATCGTTTTTTTTTACGAGCGTCTTTTGTGGTGTCTGATTGGCTGCTATTTTTTTAAATGTAGGGTTGTAGGTTGGTAATTTAAAGTGGAAAAATATCAATATTGTGCTTTCAGACTTTAATGTAGAACCAGGATTGATCCTACTTGTCACAACTTCAAAGAAACTATTCTGACAAACTCCTGTACAGGAAGCTTAAAAATCTGGATGGCGGAATTGAGCGATCGGCACCCGTGACGGTCTCGCTAAAGCCCTACGGTACTTCTACAGCCAGCAAGATTGCTGGAATGCCTTATACATTTCTATCGGAAGACTTTCAGCTAGCTAAGTGGTTATTTGCATCTTGTAGTGAATCCTAGGTATTTCACCTTGGTTTCCCTCATAGTTCAACGGAGACGACCCAAGGGCGCCTGGCAGCTTTGCCATCTTCAGGCGATGGGTCTGCGTGTCTTCCCAGTCGGGCTAGTAAGGTCCGACCCGGGTTTTATATTAGGAACCAGGCCAACTATATATCATCTGTCTTATAACTTTCCCAGCGAGCTTTCTGAGGGACGCCTTAGAAAGGAGCTGATAATTGAGCTCGATCTGGTTACCATCAGACTCGAGACTCATTCTACGATTTACCCGATACAATACACTTGGCTATAAGTTCCAGCGGGGTGGCTCCCGCTTTGTCGAGTGTTGATTGGTTTTTCACCCGGGATTTACTACAAAGAATTCTTTAGTGGAAAAAGTGTTCTCTTTGGTACAAGTCCAGCTGCCTGTACCAAGAGACAAGAACAAGTACAAGAGCCTGTTTCTGCCGTCGTGACTGTGGTTTTCTTTTGGCGCGACCGAAGCAAGCCGCTAAGGGCCCAAGGGTTAATCGTGGTTATTTCGGCGTGAGTGGGACTGAACCTCAGCAAGTACCAGCCAGGATGCAAGGAGCTGGTACACCGGTATTTACACCGATCGTAGCACCGGAAATTACAAGTATCTCTCATGAAGCTTTGACGGATTGGACGAACAAGCGCCGTCACTACGAGAGCAAGTTGAGAGCTCGATGCCGCGCTACTGGAGAAAATTATGACAGCATAGTCCAGTCCGTTCGCGACTCAATGGATCCTGATTTACTGGATGTACTTTGCGAGCTGAGATTGAACGAGGACGTTGCTAACGTGAATGACGACATGCTGATTGCTGAGTTCGCCCTCATCCTTTCAAGCGTGAAGAATGACACGCTCCCTGACGTCAAGGCATTATTCAGATCCAAACTGAGGATGAACCCTGATGGAGAGTGATGTCGACGCCCGTGTGCTGGACTACTTTAACCAGTTCCGGAAGCTAGTGCGCGAGAATGGTCTGGGCGCCTGCTTTGAAGGTGACGGGGGTAACGAGGCAAAGTGCAAGCAACTCGTGGCCTCTCTTCACCCAGCGGCTCTCAAGGAAGAAGTGGAGCAGTGTTTGCAGTATACGCACAAGCAGGCCGCCTCGATTCCAAGACTGTTGTTTGACCTCGTCGTTGAGAAGGCGAAGGAACATGAGCGCCAGTTTCTAAGACAAAGGAATAAGAAACGAGATCGCGATGAAGATCTGCAGAAGAAGAAGAACCCCGAAGGAAAGAAGAAAATCAGGACCGGTGAGAATACGGAGGACTCTTCAAGGAAGGTGGCCAAGACCAATAGCATATCCAAGACCAAGACGAAATCGAAGTCGAAGAAGCTACCTCCAAGTCCGTGTCCAAAGTGCAATGAGATGCACTGGCTCAACGAGTGCCCCAATGCAACTGAAGATGAAAAGGTGGAGCTGAGGAAACGCTTGCGTGAGGCGAATGCAGCCAAGCGTACAAGGACCAAGCGCCTTGGTGAGTTTCTACCGACTCCATCTCGTGCTGTTATGGTGAATGGAGTACTGGAGATTCCGTACTGCGCTGACAGTGGCTCTGACCATACCGTGATGGGCCGCTCTCACTGGAATCAACTCCGGGCTCTGGACCCAAGTGTTCAAGCTGAAGAACTTACTGTCCCTGTTCAGAACCAGACGTTTGGGTCTATGTTGGTGACTGCCGATAAGAAGCCCAAACTCCATTTAATGATTCGCACCGCGGCTGGGCAGGTTAAACCGATGAAGGCTGTGGATGTGTTGATTGTCGATATGGATGACGACGAGTTCATACTTGGCAATGATGTACTAAGAATGCTTGGGATTGATGTGGAGCGTCAACTGGAGCAACTAGCTGACCTAAATGTGGATGAAACAAGTGGCGATCCTGTTGAACTGGAAGCCGACGAATCTCCGGTCCGAATTGGAGAACCTCAATCTGAGAATGAGGACGTATTTGCTGCAGTTGAACGGTTGGTTGAGCAAGCAGTCGAGAACGGATTCCCAGCAGACAAGCTCGATCGATTTCGTACTATCATCCATGCCTACGATGTATGGCGTTTGACTCTGCAGGATGACCCACCAGCACGTGTTCCACCTCTGGAGATACGACTACGGGAAGGGGCTCGTCCAACAAGGTGTAAGCCTCGACGGTATCCCCCTCACATTCGCAAATTTCTTCACGATTTCAACTCTCGTTTGGTAAAACTAGGACTCGTTTACGAGAATTCGGAAAGTCGATGGGCGAGTCCCGTTCTTCCTGTCAAGAAGTCAGCGGACCTTATGGATCTTCGGCAAACCACAGACTATCGTGAGTTGAACGCATTGACTGAAGTCATGGCAGCAGTTATGCCGATTTTATCCGTGGTGATGGAGAACGCGAAGGGAATGAAACATTTCGGACTCTTTGATTTTTTGAAGGGCTTTTGGCAGCTTCCGTTGGCTCTAATGTGTCAAGAATTGCTTTCATACATGACCGATGAGAAGGTTTTTACCCCTCGCAGAGTGCCTCAGGGTAGTAGTGATGCTGCGATATTCTTTTAGAAGACCATGGAGAATTGCTTTGCCAGTCTACTGTACGACCATTTACTGATTTGGATCGACGACTTACTCCTTTATGCCAAGGATATTGATGTATATTTGGACAAGTTGGAAGAAATGCTGTCACTAATGGACCACTTTGGCCTTAAAGCTGAGTGCAAAGAAAACGAGCTTGTACCAGACTGAGATCAAGTGGTGCGGCAGGATCATAAGTGGTGAAGGCATCAGACATGACCCAAACCGAATTGACTCGCTACGTGCTTTGCCATACCCACGTACTGCCGGAGAGCTTCAGCAATTTGTCTGTGCGGTCAATTGGATGCGTCAAAGCATTATTGATTTTGCAAGGCAGATTGCCCCTTTACAACAAAAACTTGACGCGGCTCTCACGAAAACCAAGAGGACCAAGAGGGCGGCTGCTGGCATTAACATTGAGCTGAGCAGTGATGAACGAGTGGCATTTGACCGGATTAAGGATTCGCTCGCCAAAGCTGCTACTCTCGATTTTCCTGATGACAACGCTACCACATGTCTCTTCACGGATGCCTCGAACGTTGGATACGCCGTTATTGTGACTCAAGTTGTGGACTTCGACCCTCAGAAGCCTGCTACAGAGCAACAACATCGGCTCATTCACTGCACAAGTGGAACGTTTGCCGGTAGCCAGCTAAACTGGACTGTCATCGAGAAAGAGGCATTCCCCATTATCGTTGCCTGTGATAAACTGGATTACTTGCTACTAAGGCCAAAACCCTTTCGGATGTATTGTGATCATCGTAACCTGATTCACATCTTCGCACCGGACGTTTCGATCAAGAAACATATTAAAGGGAAACTTTTAAGATGGTCCATGAAGCTAATGAACTACCAGTATGTAGTGGAGCATGTACCGGGATCTGATAATGTATGGGCCGATATGATTTCCCGCTGGGCTGGTAACCATTCGCCAACTGTGAAACGACTGAAGGTTGCTCGGGCTCGCCCAAGCCAAAGGACTGAGACTGTGTCTGCTTTGCGCCCTCTGGATGATGATCGTTTTGTGTGGCCCTACACTGGTGGAACTCAAGGAAATACAAGCCAAGAACTCGGCTCCTGTTCACGCTAATCGAAATGATGATGGTCTCGTGACCCTAGAGGACAAGCTGTGGATCCCATATGAAGAAAAAGAGTTACTTCAGCGGCTGTGCATCATTGCGCACTGTGGCGCTCAAGGGCACCGCGGCCAACAAGCCATGATTGCACACCTGGGACGGCTTTTCGCTATCGAGCACCTCTCAGATGTGGTCGCAAATTTCGTTAAGAAGTGTCTGCTTTGTCTGCATTCAAGAGGGGGAAAGATTATCCCACGTCCGTGGAGCGAGGTGATTGAGTGTCGTACACGTAATGGTGTTCTTCATTTTGACTTTCTTTACATGGGTGAAAGCTTTGGAGGCAGCAAATATCTTTTGGTTATGAAGGATCACGCCACACATTACTGCGAATTGGTTGTTGCAGACTCAGCCGAAAGTAGTGTTGTGGTTGAAGCTTTACTGGATTGGCACTCACGATTCGGTGTTCCTCCTGAGTGGGTGTCTGATTGTGGAACCCATTTCAAGAACGAGATTGTCGCCGAGCTGAGTCGCCGTCTCCGGTCGAAGCAGTCATTCACCT
>NW_003303744.1:1329170-1365957 GCF_000142945.1 Phytophthora infestans T30-4
AGTAATTTACGACGTATTTTAGGATTTTGTAGGACAGTTAGGACAGGATTAGTACAGAAAATTCGACACCCGAGTAGCCTCAGCGCCCTGCTTCTAAGTTTGCTGGACATCCTTTCACGGTGATTCAGTTGTTATTCTGCCACTTCGTTGTGTGTTACCATCTCTATTTTTAGCAGCAAAATTGCTCTTTTTGGTGTATTTATTTTGTATTTCTTAATATGAAAGCTAAAATATTTAAGTACCTTCATAATAGTAAACATTGTGTTAGAATGCTTTTGTTATAACAAACCCCATCTTATATAAACATACTAATTTAAGTAATATGAGGATCGGATAAGTTTCTTTAAATGTATGATATAGCTCGTCTTAATCATCCATTTGAAAGGGGTCCGTTTTTCTCCCTAGAGTAGAGCTTCAATACAAGCACCCCCCAGCCGACCTGAGCGTACGACTGGGCATGCTCAGCTCAAACTTACCATCAGCAGTTATAAAAACCCGTGGAATTGAAGCATTTTGTGCTCAATAATCATAACTGAAATCATCATTGCATTATAAATTACAAACAAAAAGGGCTCATTCCGTAGTGGGGGATAACATGGAGAACTAAGCGTCTTTCAATAGTATCAATAGTAAGACTAAGAAAGCGTTATTAGTTTTAGCTAAACTGGTAGCCCTCTTCAACACGTACGGTATTGTACCTTTCTGCCAAAACGCCCTCAGTTTTATGGTCCTACGTAGGAGGATGGCCCTCACGGAAGACCTCATATCTGATCGGCCCGATTTTAGTCGGATGCACCCGATGACCGACTAAAATTTAGCCTAGCCCTTTGACGAAAAAAATACGATGCCAATCAAAGACATATTAGACCCGGCAAATACTGGCCATTCAGCCCTTAATTTGTTAAAAGGTACCGATTAGACCAAATCAGAGCCCTTACGTAGGGCCTCCACAATCAAGTATTATTGGATCATAGTCGACAAAATCAAACAGTGCTATTAATCAAATATTATTTTATTTAGTGGCCTGGCTTAGCAATTCAACTCCGGGATCGGGAAAATAACGTAAGCAGCTATCATGCACAGAGAAGAACCGCGACGCAGGTACAAAAGACCACAAGTTGACGAAAGGAGAACACGATGCCGTCAATGTAGTGACCGACTGGACTCGTAGTTGAGTAGCTTATCACAAACGTCAGCATTGCCGCTCGTATCCACTGGCCGTAGTTCGCACTCCATCCGTCGCTTGGGTCTCGCAGCGGCATGGATTCTTGTATAAAGATTATAACATTGCCATGGTAGTGGGGTGCCGATACATACGAGAAGAACTCGCCACAGTGGAGTGTTCCTTGTGTACGTTTCCAGAGCGAGTAATCGCTGAATTGAATACCTCCCACCATAGCAGCTGACCTGCCAGCTCCGCCAAGTACGCAGCAGCTTTGTAGTCATTCACGTTTGATCCCAAAATACATACTGAAAGCAGCTAAAGTTGCAAAAATAATTAACGACATAAGCACCATTTTTTATTTTTGTAATTAACAATGACGGACCGCTGTTGACTTCAAATCCGTTAGATTGAGCGTTGTAGACCATTCCACTGCGGTGATGTTGTTTCTCAGTTTGGATTTAGCCGTACCACGAACCTAGTAGAGGCTACAGCGCCGCGATGCAAAAGCTGACGGAAGCCCAAGATTTCCTCTCTGTCAGCATATCGGATCTTAACTTTCTTAGTAGCTCGATCCTCAGCACCAAAAAGGCGTTGGACGAGCTCCAGGGAAGTCTCAGACGCGAAGAGCAAACCCGCTTGGCAGCAGATGCTCGAGAAATCGCCCTACTACAAGAAGTTGCTCGTCTAAGAGTGCTTCTCCAAGAAGAGCGGGAGTACAGCAGTCGACGCGAACGGGTGCTGGCTGATGTGTTGCGACGCCTACAACAAGATGAACAAGCTCAATCCCATAAGCTACCATAGCTAAGACAACTTCAACTTCACGCCTACAAAATCTAAATCATTTCGCTCCATATTGAACCAAAGTCCAAACCAAATATGCTTCAGTCATTTCGATATAATTTACGTAACATTCCACAAATCTCATCTTTGGTTAGTTGCCACTCAAGAGATGGCGAAGATGCCTCAAGTTTGCGCGGCACTGGCGCTGGCCACAGCGATGCTGGCGAGCTCGACGATGGCGGAGAAGAAAGCCGACGACGAGCTTGTCCTGGGGCTATTCACTCCTCGTTGCTTCGAGGCGTTTGTCACCCACCACGACTTTGGCCACGTAGAGTGTATCAAGGCAGTGATCAGCAAGGGTCTGAGCTACGCGATCATCACAGGCAGCCTTATCCTCAAGCTGCCACAGATCCTCAAGATCTTGAGCGCCAAGGACGTCACGGGCCTCACGCCCAGCGCCTTTTACATGGAAGTGGTGCTTTACCTGTCTAGTACCATCTACAACGTGCTGCGTGGCTACCCTCTGTCGACATGGGGCGAGAATGTGGTGATCCTAGCGCAGAACATCATCCTGGTGCTGCTGCTCTGGTCGTTCTACACGCCCAAAATCGCTGTGTCCCCGCGATTCGGTCTCGTATTGGCATTCGCGGCCATTGCGGCTGGTATGTTCTCCATTCCCGACGAGTATCAGTGGCTACTGGCGTCCGCGGGAATTCCCGTGAGCATTGTGGCTAGAATCCCGCAGGTAAGTCATATATCCCACTCGTAGTGGAAATCCAGGAAAACTAATACTTTTCTGGTGCTTTAGATCTTGTCGAACTTCAAACAGGGCCACACGGGGCAGTTGGCGTTGATCACGTTGGTGCTTAACTTTGCCGGCTCCATCGCTCGCTTGTTCACGACGATGCAGGAGACTGGCGACCCGGTGCAAGTCGCTGGCTTCGGTGTGGCCATCCTGCTTAATGGTACACTGGTACTGCAGGTGTTGCTGTTCTGGGGCGCTACCAACAAGGCTTTGGCCCAGGCGACCAAGAAGAAAGACCAGTGACAAGTCTACATAGAGGAGAATTCGATGGCTCAGGCCGCGGCTTGGGCGGCTGTGGGCGTGGTATTCTGTAACACACCGTGCTGCTGACTATCCTTCTCTTCGACGTCTTCATCCTGCACACTTTCATTTTCTTCTTCTTCTTCTTCTTCTTCTTGTTCCCGCTTTAACCTATTGATTTTTTGCTCTTGTGAGCTGATTCTTTTCTTCGGTTTTGATTGGTTAAAAATCGACGGGAAGTTCAGAGTGTTGATGAAAGTGATGGTCTTGGGCGCTCCCAGTTTGCTGTAATACCGCACCATACTGCCAGTAAACGGAGCCTTAGGCGCGACACTCTCGGCCTTCTTCTCCTCTTCCAGCTGCTCCAAGCGCTGCAGCGACTGCGTGTTCTCCACTTCGGTCCTCACAGCTTCAGCGATCAGCTGCGCCTGTGTCAATCGATTGCCCGTTTTCTCCACTATTGGTTTCTTGCTCTTTGCCGCTAACTTGGCCGCTTCATGTGACGCTCGGCGTCTCATTTCCGAAGATTCGGACGATTTCCTGGCCGTCGACGACCGAACGGTTGGCGCTACATACTCAAAGACAAGCGGCGTGGGTGCAGTAGACGTTACGGGGGTCTTTTGTGTTGTCGCTGTAGCCACCCGCTTCGCTTGACGAGGCTGAAGAGGCTCTTTGTATCGACCTGAACTGGTCGCCGAGCGCTTGCGCTTCGTGGGCTTCTCGTCCTCCTCAGCGTCGTGTATCTCTTCATCTGGCGCTTCGTCGGCGTCAAAATCCGAATCCACAACATCCTCCTCCTCTGTGTAAGCGCTCAATGTGTTAGTGATGACAAGCTGTCAATAGTCCGAGCCGTTGCAACAAGATAAATACCTGCTTCGGTGGAGTAGTCGTCGTCTTCGCCTTCTTCTTGCCACGCTGCTTGCCCCCAGAACGATGCGTCTGCTTCAGCCTCCTCCCCGATGAGTTTGTGGATGCGAGCTCCGCGAGAGCTGCGCGCTGGCAGCACCTTGCGCGGCTCAGCGTCGCTCTCAGGACTCGGACTGCGGCGACGAGAGTGGCGTGGCATTGCGAGCTAATATTGTGAGAATTAATCTCTTTTAGAACAGACTTTCCAAAACGTTTTAGCTCAGCTAAAAATGAACTAAATTCGACTTTAAAAAAATCGATGAGTGTTTGACTAAAGCAACACTTTATTTAGTTTCTTGTTCGTTGAGTATCGATATGTACGATTGCAAGCAGAGGGAAAGTATTATGCTACCCTATTAGGCAAAATAATTAAAAAAAAGTCACTATTAATAAGAAGTCCTTTATTTATTAAATTTAAACATTATGATATGGATAGTTGGCTAGCAACTTCTAAAAGAGTAGATGATCTACTGGGAACAATGTTCGACCCGCTGGGTTACCCGTCATATGACAGAATATTGTCAACATCAGGAATAACATGTTGTACTCTGAACGGATGGTGTTTTTTTCGGTGGGCAGGATCTACAGGAATAACACAGTCTCTCCCGTGGAATAAAGTCACCCGTTGGGAAAGTGGCTCATTTGCCGATTTACTAACTCTTTTCCAAGCCCACATACAAGACCAAGTCTAACTCGCATCAAGTGCTTCAGATACAACACTTTAAAGACCTTGGCGGGGAGTTCGCTTAGCAATGCTCCAATTACCCTGTCCGGCCGTGGGGCAGGTCGTACTGCTCCAGGTGCTGCGCTGGGTGTTCGCCCTGTAAGGCGCCGACCGTACGGGAACTTGCTCACATAATTGGCCGACCGAAACTGTGGTTCTGCGCCAGAACGTCCAATGAGAAGTGTCGGTTCCTACTAGTATTTACGTAACGCTAGCCTCGCTCTACTACGCACTTCCACTCAACCCTCCATGTATTATTCCAAGTACTAGCCTGACACGTCTCTGCGCTACTTCGTCGCCCGCGCGTCTCCGCACCAAACGCTAGTCGACTCCTCATACAGACTCCAGGCATCTCTCAGCTCCGCGCTGCGCCACTCAAGTCGTCAACGTTGCCCGTGCAGTTGTTATACACCCCGCTGGCTGTAATTCGCTCGTAAGCCGGTCGGCCTTCGTCTGCGTTCCTGTTTGCTCCTCCTTTCGCTTCGGAAACTCGGGCGGCCTTCGTCTGCCGGTCCTCGTCCCCTCTTTAGTCTTTCAAGTGCGTCTTCCGCCATACAAGGTCAGGTCATGTGCCAATGTCGCAGTTCAAAAAGGGAGCTGCACGGTCATTTGTCTCACACTGCTCCCCTCCTTTGTTCATCGCCGTGCAACTGCCTTGTGGTACTTCAGCATAGTCCACCCCTCGATTCTTCTTCATTCATTATGGCTTTCACGAGCGTGACCATCTAGCCAGCTCACTCACGTCGGTCTCTTTCGGCCTTCGTTTCGGCTTCCATGAGCCTGACCACTAGCCAGCACACTCACGTCAGCCTCTTTCATCCTCCTTCTATGCTCGCGCTGTCGCTCGTGTCCCACTCGTGCTGCTAATCACCACTTCGACCGGCACCGAAGTGGTCCACCGGACTGCACTCACATATAACGTTTCAAGCTGGCTTTCGTGAGCCTGGCCACAAGCCGGCACGCTCACACATCGGCCACCTCCCTCTCGTCCTCCGTGCTCAAGCCATCGTTCGCATCCCACCCGTACTACCAGTCACCACTTTAACTAGCAGCCATGTGGTCCACTTGACCGCTCGATCCGTTATAGTGCTATCAAAGCTCGCATATATGATTTGTTTTTGTGTTCTGACCAGTCGACCGCTACTAATAGATACGCGCTGAGTAGATAGTCGGGGGATAGTCATGTTGTTTTAGAAATACGAGTATAAGCTCAGTGAAGGTTTAAAAATTGGGATGGCCGACTACACAAACGCCTGACAGCCACTCCATCTTTCCCCCATTTTAGAGAATGAACGGTTCTGGAGAAAAGTCGCTCCATCAATGGTGGCGTGGCCTGTCCAAGGAAGGATGAAAGGCTCGTGAGCCTACAGGTATGGCGAAAGCCCACCGCTACGTAAAACCAGGGATCGAGGGCTGCTTTGATGTATCGCGACGCGGCTGGACTTCTTTGAAGGTGAGCGGAAATGATTGTAGCGGATAAATTTCCTTACACTAATGTCCGCTTTGAATCCAGGCGAGAAGGTTCTTATGGTGTTTAGCTGCCCCATTGGTCTGGTCGATCACCTACCTCCCAAGTGATTCCGTGGGTTCTGCCGTCTGATGACCCATTGGCAAGCAAGCCGCATATGCAGCCATCGTTCATGACCCCCCCCCCTGACACTAAAGACTTCGCTGATTTGGACGTGTTCGTCAGCGATACTTCATGGAGGGTCTCCATAAGTAGACACTGTTTGGTCCGACAGCTGATGACGATGTGAGCTTGATGGATAGCGCTGACTTCAGCGCTTCAAATTCAGATGCAGACGATGAAGGGAATATTGAAAGACAATAATTCGGCTCGTCCTTTGTAAAAGGTGTCGACGATGTTGAAGATGTCCCAATGACTGAAGACGTCCCTGAAGCTAAATGTTTTGTGCTCACGGAAGATGCCCTTCGTGAAATCACAGGAAATGGATGGGTTACGTTTGGTGAAGACCACAGCGGTAAGTCCCGATGGTACATAATATCCTAAAATGCATTTCAACAAATTCGGTATATGACACCCTTGCAACAATCGGGAGGGGGGGGGGGGTTAAGTTGATGCAGCTCCGGACTATTACGACGGGGAATATGGACCAAGACGCTCTGCAGTTGCGTACGCAGATTCCCCATTGGAGACGTTCTTTTACTTTTTGCCAAAGAAGCTGTGGAGTCATATCGCAAGAGACCAACAGATACATAACCCAGAATATCACCGCCATTGCCATGTCACGTCGGAACAAGTTGCTGGCCCGGTAGGTTAAGGACCCTCGCACCAGTGTTCCGATTTGGCGGATATTGAAGAAGGACTGAAGAGGGTCAAGAATATCCAGCCCATGAGATTGTGCACGTCGTGGCGTTACGCTTTGCTCGAGTGATAGCGCCGATTCGAGATGGACTTGTCAAACACTGGTCTACCGATGAAAAATGGTGCTGTACCCACGCGGGGCGCTCTCGCGCTTCATGAGCGCCCCGCGTGGGTACAGCACCATCTTCATCGGTAGTGGAAAGTTTAACAGCTACTGCAAGCTGTTGGAAACGTTTCGCTGTGTATATCGCCTCGGGAAAGTAATCGCTTTCGACGAGGGCATGATGGCTAATTGAAGTAAATACAACCCGATGCGCGTCTTCATGCCATCCAAGCCCAGAAAGTACGGCACCAATTTCTACATGCGTGCTGTGCTAACACCGCATACTTCTCAAGGTAAGATCTATGTTTCTGAGCATCTTATTCCAGAGGATACAGATTAAAGTAGTGTGTACTTATGGTATTCTGTATACGACCTAACTTTGAGTGGAAATCTACTGTGGAGCAGACAAATCAAAGCAGAAGAAGAGAAACGCACCACAGGCACACTGAGACGTCACCCAAAAGCTGTTGAGAGAAATATTTCAAAGGTGTTAATGAACCAGCCGAAGGAGCGACTGATTATTACCGACAGCTGTTACCCGACCGCATCGCTTAGTCTGAAACTTAGTCTGCAGGATACAGCAAAGTTAATTGGCCCTTCTAGAAGGGTTAAAGCGAGCCTTCAACTTCCGAAACACGCACTCACCAAAGATTCACGTGGATGAAATATGGTAATTAAAGCTACAAACACAATAATTTCAGAACGTGTAAGTCAACTACTTGCTACCCCAGAGCTCACTAGAAAGCTTACCAACGCCTTTTCATAGCTAAGCAGTGCCCACCGCGCTCATAGAACAACATCATAAAACGGCCAGAGTTTGAAGCCAGAATCAGCAATCTGGTTTTGGACATCGCTTTCAAAGGTGAGACCCCAGCACTTAGACTGGATTTACATGGACTGGTCCGAGTTGCTCGGGGAAGTCTCCACCTCTTGATGCAAACCCGTCGACCAGAGAGCTCTACTCATTATACGCTGTCGGAGAAGGAAAGCGCACACCATCTTTCATCATTTCGTACAGCAAGTATTCGATTTTCAACACGAGACATTCCAAGCTGGGCTGCAGCACCTCCAGTCCCATCACCATCTTGTCTGGATCCATTTCTGTAGTAGGCGAGTATGGCAGCTAGCCCGTGATCGAATGAATATTGTTGGTTTGTTCCATGTAAACCGCATTTCCGAAAAAATAGAGGCTCCAACACCGCACAAAGAGTATCAAACGACTCCGGGCTGCAGCAAGTGGTGTTGCGATATGCTTTTCGTGACCGTTGAGCCTTCGGGATAGCGAGTCAATCTGACTGAGTAGTGATCTTCTCGGTTGGTGGACGCCGAAGTGATGGCCATAGTGCTGGCTGATTACGGCTGTCATCAGAATGACCAGCATGAACCGCATAATTATCTCCTCTTCCGTGAGACCAGTGCTCATCAGAATGGCGAAGCTTCCGCCCTGCGCGCGTGCAGCTACCACCACAATGCCCATGCTCATCACTTCGCGTGACGAGTCATCAGAGTCGGCTACGTTTATGTTTTCGCAGAGTGAAGGAGTATAATCGGTCCAGGGCGGCCCGTACCCTTATCTCTCATGTCTTGTGAGGTCCTTTAAAGGCATCATCAGCGTTTCAGTACATCGATATCCCCAGAGACGCTGGCTCAATATGCCAGGGCCCCAGCGATCCAAGTGGCCACGTACCTCCCTCCGCATTATCTTGATCCAACTGTTCCATGCGCCAAAGAAGGCGGCTTAGAAGCTGCGCGCTCGCGGCCTCCTGTCTCCGGCCACGATTCGCGGCTTTAGCACGACGGCCCCGATCCGCTAGTTGACCGTGCGAGTAGCGAGCGCTATATCATAGAGGAGATCCTCCAACACGTCAGCGATCGCGTTCCTCCACACCGAAGTCATGACGCTTATCACCGTGACGTTGACGCTGCTCCACACCGCCAATACCTGGCGCGTTGACTCGGGCCAATGACGAATAGTTGAAATCCACGCGCGGTTATTCTTGACGACATTCCGGACTTCGTGGCGACGTACAAGGCAAACCTCGCGCCGGAGGTGACTCCCACTGATAGCGCGACCGTTCGCCGCGCCTAGTCCAGTCAAGGGATTGCTCAAAACGACCGATCCCATCACGCCCGGCTCACGGTATGGGTGATTCTTCGACAAAGCGCAGCCCCATAGCAGTACTATGTCGCGAGAGGTTGTGCCCGCGACAGCGCGGACATCCATCTTCAGAATCCGCAAAACAGCGCTGGCGATGCAAGTCGTACGGGAGTCGGTAGATCTGAGCTGTTAGCGCGCAGATGGAAAGCCGACTGTAAGCTGCCTCACGAACTTCCAGCATACACAACGCAGATCTGTCTTCCTTGTTCCGGCGACTCGCGAGATCGGCCCACGCCTTATCAAGGGACCTGATGCTCCCGGTGTGGGTCGCTATGGCGGGCTTGCAAGGTGGCGCGCGGAATCGCTAAAACAAAGCTGCGCATCTCGTCTGGGATGCGTGCGTCTATGATTGCTGCACAATCATGCAGCGTCCAAGCCTCCAGGGTTTCCTCGTACGGGCTGGTGTCGTCCTGCCCCTCACTGTATCTCCAAACATCGAACTCGGTGGGCTTCTCATCTCAAGTAGGGAATGATGTTACAGGCTAATGAGAGACAGTCGCCACCGTGGCATCGCGGTGGCCAATCAGAACGGAGAGCTACTTTACAGGCTGCCTGAAGAAAGCCATAGGAGAACTCTCCGTCGAAGCCTGGGATAGAGTGACTGCAACCTTAAACTTTGTGTAGGTGGCTGGCGTGGAAAGTGAGCTACGACAACTCGAGGAACACAAGTTACTGTCGACAGCACATTTCACGCATCAATAACCAATTCAGCACTAAGCTACATCAACTTCGTTTAGACTCTACGTACAGTGTCCTACTTGTGTAACGAGCTTAGGTCAACCCGTTTCCATTGGTACACTGTAGCGATAGGAAGCTTACAAATACGACCCTTCGATTATTTTTATTGGCGCGGTCTCAGTGCGCTTTCAATTCATTGCAGCCTACGGCCATAAAACGGTTCGGATGAATTTGCTGCAAAACGGATGGGACCACATTTTTTGCTGTTGTAATTTGCCGTCAATCGCGGCGGAATTAGCGATTTTTGCGGATATAAAAAGGGAAACTAACAACCTGTTTCCCGCCACCTGTACAAAGGTTACAGCGCGGAATATTATATCGCTGGATCCAGGGCCCGTACAGGCAAAAATAGGGTACCGCTTAATAGCTGAGGATTTATGCTATCTCCTCAATTCTTACATTTAAAGCGGGGGTGTTTGAGCAGCTCTAGATCTGTTTTTGTGAGAGGCGATTGTTCAAAGAGACCCAACCAGTTGTTCGCCACCCAGATTATGTTTTATCGGAAACGACATTTTACTGCATCTGGCGCCTTTCGCCTCGATGTACCACTCCGTGGCCCGAAAAGGCCGGAGATGTCTTGTGATTGAGTAAAAAATACACTTATGGCGTTTTGGTGCACATTCTGCAATAGCTGATACACTTGCGCGCCAAAGAAGCTAATGTTCACGCTTAAACTTGCATAATGGGTAGGTAGCGTGCGTACTCCGACCAGGACCTTAACGATCCAGTAAATCAGATGCTAGCTGGCGCCGCAATACTGGCAGTATCCCGGGCAACAGACATTCCTCGTAAGACACTCGATGACCATGTCAAACGTGCCCACTCTGGACCTCGCCAAAAGCAGCGACGACCTGGCCCACCGTCTTTGCGCCCAATTGAAGCTGAGGTCAGACTTTTGAATGAATTATTGATCGCTAACAGGTTGGTCATCCCGTGAGCCGTGCATCTATGGTTTGACGAGCCAGCGACATTCTATGCTGCCTTTCGCTAAACCACTCACGGACGGATGGTGTACACGCTATATGGAGCTCCACCCAGAGCTGACCTATCATGTTTCTCAAGCTATCAGCAAAGTCCGCAATAACGTAAATGAATAACAAGTGAAGCTGCTGTTTGAGTTGTTGAGCAAAGTTATGAAAGAAGATAGCATGGATGCAAGTCGCATTTCTTATATGAAGGAGACTGCATTCCAGTCACGTAAGAAGCCCAAATCTGTGGTAGCAGCTCGTGGAGCCTCTAACATTTGGACAACAGAGATTGCAAAATTGAACTGGCGAGAAGAAATGCACCACCAAACTTTGCCCCCTTCACTACTTTTCATGTCGCCTCTCACAAATAAGAACTAGAGCTGCTCAAACACCCCCGCTACAAAAGCTGCGCAAGTCTCGGTCCGGAACTGACGCAATACGAGCGATGTCTGCCGGGCAGACATCGGAGACAACGTCGTGCGTCGAAGTTGACGTCGCTTTCAGTCATGCGTGGGATGCGCTTCGCGAAGGACATGTACGATGGACGCATCGAGCAGATATGCATCCTTTCGGATATCGAAAGGATGCAAAGCGAAGCGGAGGCGTTGAGGTGACTCCACGCTACGAAACCGATAAGAGTATGGACACCCTTAGCGCCAAGACGAAGAAGAAGCGCTTCGACGAGCAGAGCTGGGACTCATTGAAGTCGAGACCCTTCTCCGATGTTCTGCCAGAGCACAAGGATGTGCTTTCGGAAGCGATTCCTGCGGCACTTACGCCGGATAAGGGCATACAGCACGAGATCGACCTCGTTACGGGTACGAAGTACTGTATGAAGCGGCAGTGGTCACAGCCGCGAGATCAAGTAAAGGAAATCGACGACTTCTTCAACAATCGTCGTAAAGCGGGCAAATGCGGGAATCAATGTCCCCGCACAGCGTACCAAACGTTCTGTGTCAAGAAGCCATAAGGCGGATGGCGCATTGCTCATCCTTACAACAAGCTGAACGGCGATACCGACGCAGACGCTGATACTACGAAAAGATGCCGTCATCGATTCGATGGCCAAGAGTGCACGATGGGCTCTACCAGATACGGATGCGTGAGAGAGACATTCCTCTCATGGCGGTGAGCACTCCAAGCGGTATGCTTCGGGAGTGGCTCGTAACGCCGCAGGGACTGAAGAGCGCACCTGCAATCTTCAATAGATGTGTAACACATCTATTGCGCTCAGTGCGTGACTTAGCACCGAGCTACTTCGATGACGTGTTCGTTCACAGCCGAGCTGTGGACGGGAAGACTGACGTTGAGGTGCGCAAAGAGCACCTCCGTCTACTGCTAGGGCTTATGCGTAAACATAAGCTCTACGCGAACCTGAAGAAATGTATCTTCGAAGCGAGCGCGATACCCGTCCTTGGGTGTCTCGTCGCAAAGAACGGCGTACGCCCTGACGCAAAAAAGTTCAGAATGATCAAAGAATGTCCTACGCCATCCAACGTGAGGGAACTGAGGCAGTTCCTTGGATTTGCAACGTACTTGTACAAGTACGTTAAGAATTACGCGAGCATGATACGCCCGCTGTAATAAATCCTGTAAAAGGAGGCTGAGTGCATTTCGACTGCTGAGTGTCAACAGGCCTTTAATGCAGTCAAGAAGGGCTTGACGGAGGCGCCGATCTTGGCGGTGGCCGACCAAGATCGCCCATTCCACATCGTGTGTGACGCGTCCAAATTTGCGATCGGATGCGCGTTGATGCAGCACGATCACGAAGGTCGTGATCGTGTGATCTACTATCCGTCGTGTCAGCTGAATCCATCTGAGCGTTGCAGCTCTGTACATGGCAAGGCGCCCCTTGTCATGAAATATGCACTCGCGAAGCTCCGAGTGTATTTACTTGGGAGTAGACCGTGCGTGGTCTACACCGACCACGCTTCACTCCGAACAGCAGTAAAGACTCCGCACATCGCGCAGCGAATGGCGAGATGGTTGTCGTTTTTTTGCGGAGTACGACTTCCAGGTTGAGTACAACCCTGGAAGGTTGGGATGGTGGTCGACGCGCTGTCGTGTCGACCTGATTACGTTGTAAGACAGCCGACGCCGAGCGAATTGGCGTCGAGCGAGTAAGTGTTCGTCGTCGACATTGATCGACGACACGAAGAGCGCGTATGCGAGTGACGCAGACGCGAACCAACAGCTAGACTGTGTCTTCGCACCTTCCGACGTGTCACGTCGGAAGTTGTCTCCACATCTGCGAGCTCGTGCACACCAATATCGTGTGCACGAAAGACTTCTGCTTTACAGAGCAGTGGACGACGATGCGTATCGCATCGTCGTGCCGTCTGCGTATGCGGATCATGTACGAGTATCACGATGTCTCTACGGCAGGGCATCCGGGCCGTGAGAAGACATACACGCTTCTAACGAGAGCCTTCTACTGGAGCCACCAGTACAAGTCGGTGCCCAAGTACGTACGTGCTTGCGAATGTGCCAGCGCGTGAAACCTGCTGCGTATTTGCAGGCTCCTCTACAATCAGTACCAGCACCGTTGGAGCGCTGGCAGGCTATTTCTATGGACTTTGTTTTCGGTCTTCCGCCATCCAACAAGCGGAGAACTAACGTTGGAGACTTTGCTGGCCGATTCAGCAAGATAGTTCATCTTGCTGCATGACCGGCTGAAGTCAAGGCCGTGCAGTCTGCACGACGGTTTGTTGACATGGTGTTCCGACACTATGGAATGCCGCTCGACATTGTGCCGGACCGTGATCCACGCTTTACAGCGCGGTTCTAGCAACGTGTTTACACTCCTTTGAACACAGCTGTCGATGTCGACTGCGAATCATTCGCAGACAGACGGACAGACCGAGCGCATGAATCACGTGCTCGGTGACGTACTAAAGCGCTACTCACACTCGTTCCCACAGTGGATCGACTGCTTGCCGATTGCAGAGTTTGAGGCCGTCAACGATTCGGTGTATGGCTTGACAGGGCATATACCGTTTTACGTGAATGCCATGCGGCATCCACGCCTTCCGAGCTTGCTTGGAACGGTGAGATTTCCCTTAAGTGAGAAAGGATCTACGGTTGCGTCGAAACAATCTCAGAAGAACACTGATACCGACGTGGTATCAGCGGTGACGACGCGAAAACAAGCGTCTCGTTCCGGGAACGAGACGAAGACAAATAATACCGTGTTCTAGGCGGGGCACAGGCACCGCGAATAAGAAGACGTCTGTACCGGGTACAGACAGCGAGCTGGGTGGGCCTGCTGCGGAGAAGAACACGTCTATGCGGGGCACAGAAAGAGCGCAGACTGGGTCTGCTGCGGAGAAGGAAGCCGTGCTGAACAAGCCATTCAGCACGCAATCACTGGATTTTGTTTAACGCATACGAGCCGTAATACGTTTGTCCAGGACGCAATAGCAGCTTCTGTAGACAAACAGAAGCTAAACGCAGGCAACGTCGGTAGAGGCAACACAATAAATTCAAAAAGTGTTCATTAGCTACGCTAGCTACACAGAACCTACCACAACATGCAGTCTGACTTCAGTGCAAGCAAGATTTCTCTGCGATTCATCGGCCCGTTCACAGTACTTGAACGGCATAATTACGCGAATACGTAGGATATACTGTCCAGCAGCGACTCCATCCGACATTTTACGTCGGGCGGCTGAAGCCTTACGATCAACACGAGCCATCTAGTCTTGATGGCTCGAGGTCGACGAAGTGGCGTGAGCAAGCTTCTCGAGCGCGCCGACGTGGTCGCGCAGGCGTGTCAGCTCTGATCCAAGTGCGACTTTGATGCTCAAAGCGGTCTGAGCAGCTGCAGCGACGTGCGCCTTTTGTAGGCGCAGCTCCAGCTACAGGCAGCGAGCCCCGCACTCTGGGATCGCTCCAGCGCGACAACACGATCGTGCAGAGCGCGCGAGAGGCTTGGTCAACCAGGGGCTGGTCATACGGAGAGTATCTTTCCTCCACCACCGCTGTTTGGTGCACACGGCTCGACACGTTGGATTGTCGAGCGAGTCGTGGCCTATGAAGCCCGGAAGACGAACCGAGATCAGGCTTGTCTTCGTATTCACTGGAGAGGATTTCCTCCCCATCGAGAATCGGAAATGGTTTGGTTGCTGATTGGAGAAAATACGATAAATACGTCGAACCATTTTGAGCAAAGGTGAAACTCATTCCTAACGCTATCGGCTATAACTAAAAGGGCCAGCCAGAGAAATACCACATGACGTGTTTTACAAAACCAACAAGTTTTCCTTATTTTTTAAGAAGGATTATCCGCCTACTTTTGCAAAATATGCAGCTTTTGTTGGTTTTGGTAGCAAAAGGATTAACCGACCCATCCTTCAAACCCTTCATGAACGTGATGACCTTTGTCACCTCGTCAATCGAATTGGCCACGATGTTCGAGACTAACTACTATATATGCTGGGCGTAAGCATGAACGTCATGCTTACCTTGCTGCAGGTCGAGAACCTCTTCTCTCGACCGGAACTCATTCTGAGGGGCTCAAATGCTTGTCGCATACGTGCTAAAGCACGTATGATCGGTGAGCCAGCGGTCATACGCCCCGCTCCTCGCTCGTCCGCCAAGGCATGACATGGCGAGCGCAACCTTCGACGGCTTGTCAGTGATACGACGAGCCGCTATGGCAGTATCGAGTTTGACAAGCCACCGGAGAAGAGGTTCACTCTCTTTTCTCACATAAATTGTTCACGTGTAGTTTCAACGACTGCACGCGCGGTGGCGTCCCGGATGACACTTTCGTAACAGCAGCAGTATCGCGCTGCTCGCTCACGATAAATCCCAGAGCAACATCGTGTTGCTCTATCGGTGACAGCGTACGTCGCATTGTCACCACGGCTTTTTCCAATGACTGCTGACAGACAATCTTTGGAGAACTTCCCACTCTGGTAGGGGACAGTCTATACACACACTGTGTGTGGCAGAATCATCTGGGCTACGTATGGACGGATTACTGTCCAGGGGTTGGTTCTCCACCTCGTGTTCGTATACCATACAAACTCGTCCGTTAGTCGGTCGTTGGACTGACAACAAAGTGCTACCAGGTGTAATGGGCCTACTTTAAACCCACTACTTCGGCTTACATGCTAGCGCACGTGTATGAGAAAGCGTAAGTTGTGTTTCACTCAGACTAACTATACTTTTGTCCGAAAGTATAGATTTACTTAAATAGGAAAGTAAAGCCGATTTCCGGTAAGTGTGTATCAGAAGTTAGGTATTTGAAAATAGTACCCTAAAGAATATTGTATTACCGTGCTGAAGATTCTTACTGCTGCTTATATTAAATAGAGCACTACATGGTACATGTAGTAGCACGACCTATACTAATAGCTATCGGTTTCGTACATGTACACAGCTTTACTTTTGAAGCATCTCTTTTGATATTACAGATGCCGTTCCATTTATGATATCCAAATTTAGAAAATATTTCTCATATTATATATAATATGGATGGATGTATTTTCTAATGTCGGTGCAAGATCCATTTTTCTCTATAATATAACTAGTACGCAATAAAACGAATAAATGCAACGCTTCGATATTACCAGGGTATTAGATACATGTAGTGATGACTTCAGAAGTTATAGCGGTATCTGTAACTGCTACGTAGATGCTTCTTTTCTCCTCCATCATACCCCATCCTCTTGTATAGATATAAATATTAACTAAATGGTTTACATTTTGTTTTGTTTCATATTAAAAATTTTAACCTTACCAAAAGATTTAGGAAATACTACTATTATATAAATACTCCTTACGTCCAGAAGTAGAATTTTGCATAGACGTGCTTGCAAGCCATCAGTGTTTACTCATGATTCCAAGGTTTACCCATAATTACAAGATTTTCTCTCTTTACTCAAAAGTCCGTGAAAGGCACTGCCTTTTTCTCTCTTTACTCAGAAGTCAGTGAAAGGTCCTCTGCAAATACCAGGCAGTCTCATTTGGTTCCTAAACCTTTAGGGCTGGAGCTAAATTAGTGCGCTCGTTGGACAATCAGCGCACGTGGCTAGAGGGGGCAACGATTGCCTGCTTAAAGTGTCAAAATGCCCACTGATCGAGCGTCACTCAGTTGGCTGTATTCATCGATTATCTGTATCGTGCAACGGCAGTATCTCTGCCGTGGGCATCGTTCCTTGAAGCAGGCGATTGTTGCCTCCTGTGACCACCTGCTCTGCATTCGGTAAAGTCTCTCTTCCACAAGCAACGTATCACGAGGAAGCCGATCCCGAGCGAGAATATGTCGTACCGACCTAGAAGCTAGGACAACGTTGTTCGTTACGGACATTAACGTGATGACCAAGCCAATGTGTGGGACGGGTTAACGCCCCCCCCCCTCTAGTCGCAAAGAGGCTTTTGATTTGAATCGTCTGCTCACTCTTCTTTTCCTTCTATCAATCTTCGCAATGCACGTCCAAATCCCGCTCTTGGTCCAGTCGACCAGCCCGAGGACCAACACCACTCCTCTCCGACTCCTGGCTGATCTCATTGTACTTGCAGTTGAGTCACCAGCATGACTTCCATCAACACAAGTCAGCGATTTTACAACGAGCTGCTGACGGACGAAACATCGGAGACTTAAATCCCAGTCGCACTGTCGCTGCGGCTCCATTTCACGCTGAAGCGGAGCTCGATGGACATGTTCGGCCGCTCCGAATTTGACGTCTTCGCCAACCCTGTCGTGTCTGCTAGCAGCGATCCATTTTCACGACGGCTACGTTAAGCTCAACGGTGATTCTACCTTATGTGTCTTGATGTCAGTAGGTCGCATCGCCGAAAAGAGACCAATCCCGAGTACAAAAGACAGAAAAAACGAGTACAATTAAATTTGTAAAAATGCATTTAAAAACTGGACAGAAATCATAAATATACAGGTACAACCGGAAGAACGTCGAGTACACTTGAAGGTCCTCCTTCGTTCCGAGGGTGAGACGCATGGAAAATCATGCCAAATGAGGGCTTAGAGAGTCCGTTTGCACCCGTAGCGAAGAGAGGGCTGCAACGGTCGGCGCGTAGCCCGGAGTAGTAATAACAAAAAGGAGGTTACAATCTAATCCAGACACCGCGTCTGGCCGAGTCCAGGACTTAGCGTAACGCGCAAGGGGGTGGGGCAGGCCGCGAAGCGGCGCTTCCCGAGCGAAGCGAGAGAGGAACGGGCCCTCCGCCGCGCTGTCGCTCAGTCCGCAGACGAGTGCCAACGCGCGAGTGTCCTATCAATACTATGATTAACCATGTCTATTACTAGTTCATTTGCCATTTCTCTCAAACCTGTCGAATCGGATACCTGAACTCTGGTTTCTTCTTCGTGTACTCGGGATCAGTCCATTTCCCGCATCGCCTACTACGTCACGTCGAGTGCAGAAGATACCATTGAACCTGAGGCGGCGCGATGCTTGTCGCTCAGTTCAATACCACCACTCAACTCGATCTTGTCTGCGCTCAATAATGCTTCGCCTATTGCCAGTCGTCGCCGACAATGATAGCGTCACCTGTCCATGGGGAAATCTACTTAAAACGACCCTTGCTACGTGATTTGCTCATTGGGGTCGGATGGCTTCACTATTTACGGGAGTGATCTCAATATCCGTGTGGAATAGTTGGACAGTCCCATGGATATCACAGCTCCCTTACTCGTCGACGAGCAAGCGCGATCATATGAGAAGGTGGTGACAGCATCGTCTGTCACTCCGACCACTCTCGCTCTACTTTGGCACGGTGTACAGCTAGATGGTGAATTAACGATGCTGGTTGACTGCCTGCAGAAGGTCTACTCGCTCCAGACTCTCCGGATCACGTCCAAGCAAGCGGGACATGCGGCGAAGTCAGTGACGTTTCAAGTGTGAGGTCATGAAGCAGCTGGTCGTGGCGGGAATTGGAGCTAAACCGCCACACACGAGGGATCTGCTGAAAGGTAAGGAGCTCTAAAAACGCTTAGCAAATTGAAATGAGGAAGTCAGTCGTGGATTTCCTTCTAACAAACAACACAAGAATATATCAACTTTACATTACTATCCCGGTAGTGTCACTAATACTACTACCTCCTACGTCGGCCCAAGATACTCACGACCCCGATTAGAGGAAGACCGCGACAATTTGGTGGAGACGCAGGGTATCTTCTAGCCGGATATCGTAGGAGTACAAGCGTGAGAAGAAGCCTTGGCAGCGGAGTGTCAAGGAAGAAGGAGAAAGAAGTGGGAAAAGGATGAGTGTTCATGGATGGTCCGGCGAAGGACTTAGAGCCAGTGATGGCGTAGGGGGATGGGCTCCTCCGTTGGAAACGGGGCCCGTGGAGATCCTGGAGGAGGAAGAAGAAGTGCGCGCTGAGAGAGCTGCTGACGGCGGCACGCCGCAGAGACTTCACGGAAGGGAACGACAGGGCGATGGCGGGGAACGTGGCACGCCGCAGCGAGCTGATCCCGAGACGGGAGGGCACGAGACACGAGCGGTCCAGGTTGAAGGAGAGGACATGTTCGAAGTTGCGTCTCCGTCTCCGAGAACGAGAAGGACGGTCAGGTCTGTGTCTGGAACGCCTCAGGGTGGGCAGATGTCTAGCACATTCCTTGAGCAGCGGGCACGCCAATCGGCGCCCAGCGAAGGGACGGGTACGGTCTTGGAAGGTTCGGTGATGGCCTCGGGAGGTCGCCGCGAGGTGGGGTTCACCTTGGATCGAACGCGACCCTCGTTAAAACTGGTGGGCAGTACCGGAAAAGACGTGCCAACGGTCACGTCGGCGTACTGCCGACCCAGCAACAGCGTACCGGGCCAACAAGGAAGCCGTTGTGCCCCAGCAAATGCACCCGTTGCTGCTGGGACACCAACGCGAGCGTACGTACCTGGTGGAAGTCGAGGAGCGACGTCTGTTCAATCGATGAGAGCGCCGACGAGAGGAAGTGGAACGCCGACGACGGACCCAGCCTTACAGACTCTCATCATGGACGGTCTCGTCTAATGCTACAGAATGCTGGGATGACGAACGGAACGCCTGTGCCGTCACCAAGACCTCAAGCTACGGGACACGTGCCTCGTACCGTGCAGACGCCGACCCGACCACGGACGTCTTCAATGATGGGAACCCAAGGACCTATGACCCCGAGAATGAGGACGCAAACGCCGTTTTCGACGCCTAGCCGAATGCCGATGGCTGCTATTTCTTCGTATGGAGGCGTGTCGATTCCAATGACTGGTTCCACGTGGAACAGTGGGGGTAGTGGAACGACTCAAAGGAGTGCATTCTTCCCTCCCTTCCAACCGCCAATGACGTCGAGACCTGGATGGGCTGCAGCTGGAACGATTCCCGCGTGGCCTGCTGCGTCTGCGCGGCAGACACCGGCAAGCCCCAGAAGCGGAACGTACGGATTGCCGCTCCAGAGAACGTCTCCTATGAGTGTTGCGACGTTCCAGGGACGAGCAGGAGCGCTAGGACAAGACGGGAGCGTGGGTGCTCAGGGAGGAAGGTACGCACCTAGCGCAGTACCTCCGCAAGGGCAAGTGATGAGTCCGCTCTACGACCAAGGAGTCCGCAATGGCTCGCACGGGTCAGGAAGAGGTGCACCGCTGGACGTTACGATTGTTGGATACCCGACGGAATTGCGGAACGCTGTGAAGGTCATCGTGTTATTCTACTCTGAGACGGCCAAGTACGAAAGGGCGGTCGCGTTCTGGCGTCCCTTCGAGAAGTGTACGCTCGGAATGAACGACCAAATGCGGTTGACAGCCTTCGAACAGTGTCTGAAGGGCAAGGTGGGTCAGGAATGGTGGTACAATGCGAGGATTAACGACTTTGAAACTCTGCGCGTGATATTCCATAACTGCTTAATCTTTCAGACGCCAGCTCAGTTGTGGAGGCGACTCAAGGCTGCTAAGAGATACTATGACGAATCCGCGGAAGAGTGGGGCGACAGGATCATCACGATGTGCGAGTACCTAAACTATCACGAGCCTCGTATGCAGTACGAGTTCTTCCTCGATGGGTTAAGGAACAAGCAGATGCGGGTCGTTTTGAACGCGAACCTAGCTGCGTCGATCCAGGAAGCGTGAATCTGCACTTCCCTGTGGAAGAAGAGGGCGAGTTTGCGAATAGTGGAACGACGCTGAGGAACGTAAGCGCGGTGACGTCCACGCAGTTGCAGATGCTTCAGCAGCTTCGACAAATGAACCAGTTGATGCTGAAGCAGCAGCAGGATTCTTGCACGTCACAAGGGTTTGTTGGCGCCGTGGCTCCCACGAAAGTTCCAGGTTCTGGCGCTCCAACTCCGAAAGGGAACGCGACTGGCGCACTGCTCGGACCTCTTCACATCCGACTAGGGCCTGACACGCGTACCACGGAAGGAGAAGTGGTTGGCGGACGCTGTGGTGGTGTTGGACGTAGACGTGAGACGTGTCCCCATGGACAAGGCCGTTGCAATCGGTGTAACGAACTTGGGCACTACTCGATGGAGTGCAACAGGCCTAGACCCCAAGGGAATTACCGGAACGGAGAGCGACGCCAAACTGAGTGTCTGCTATGTGGTAAGGTGGGTCACCTAGTGGCGAGATGCCCGAGCCTCGATACTTTGCGAGGAATGATGCAGAGCGTGGCCGCCGGGATCGTGGCTGCACCCGCTGGTACGTCCCAACAATGAAGGGAGCAGGAGGAAGGTGAAGAAAGTGTCGCTCCTTCCTCTTGCCTGGTTGGCGACACGAAGCGAAATGAGGGCTCACCGCGACAGGCCTTGACGGTTGGACAGCAGAGGGCTCTCGGGAGAGGTGTGATGAACGATGAAGGCGCTCGTGACGTTCCTGTCACGAGCGTAACGACGGAAATTGTGGAATATAAAAGTGGAACGAGCGGAGAGAGCAGTCCGACAAAACGGACTGGACTAGAACGAAACAAGAAGATTAAGGGCTCTACGGAGAGGCCCGCACGAGACGGAATAGTCGCTGAGGTAATAACGGAACGTTTCTCTGCGACGCTAAACTGGGAACATGAAAGAGGGCACGTTCTGAGTTGGTACAGGACGTCAGTAAGGGAGCAACAGAACGCCCCGAGACTGCGTCAGACGCCAAGAGCGCGTTTCTAGAGATAGATGGCTCTATGGAGAGGCCCGTACGAGAGAGAGTAGTCACTGAACGTTCCTCGGCGAAGCTAAACTGGGGAAACGGAACAACGGAACGTTCCGAGTTGGTAGAAGACGTCGGTAAGGGAGCAACGGAACGCCCGGAGACTACGTTGGACGCCGAAGAGAAGTGCCAAGAGAGTGAGGAGGTGGAGACGCTGTCCACCCACTCAAAGCAGTACGAAGGAGCACTCAAAACGATCACGGAGGACGCATCTGGCGCCAGGTCAAGTTAGTTCTCGGCAGGCATTGGAAAAGTGAGCACAGGTCAAGAAAGGACAGAAGTTCAGAAGGCCGAGGAGGACGAAGAACGTACTAAGGGGAAGGATTCGACGCAGCACTACAAACGCCTGTTTACCGACGAGGAGCTGGACATGCTCGAGCACGGTGGCAACCAGGTAGTGAAGAATGAACCCGAGGAGTACGATATGAAATTGGAAGAACGATTGTCCCCGATGAACGAAGAAGAGGTTCTGCTACATGCCAAGCGGAACGCGGATGAACAAGGGAAGCCGACACTCGCAGAAATGAGTGCCGAGCTTGGGATACTGGAAGACGTGTTGGAACGTATCCGGGAGGTCTCATTTGGAGATCTCGAAACGTCAGAGTATTGGCTGGACTGGTACGCTCACACGCTAGAGACGTCGACTGAAGCGAAGCGTGCCAATCGAGACTTCAAGGATGTCAGAGGAACGAACGAGAAGTCGACGACAGTCGTTGGTTCCGTTACGACGGACGAGGACGAGCGTAAGGGCTGAACGGAGATGTCTGAGGACGTGCTGGAGAAAGAGTTCGTGCAGAACGTTTGTGTTGGACTCGAAAAGGACGTCGTGCCAATCTCGGAACTCCCTGCGGAAGAAGCTAGAACGCTACCATTTCGATGGCGTTCCATAATTTGTAGCCGAGTGTACGAACTCCTCAAACAAGAGCAGAACGCTACGAAGGATTCGACGTTCGTGGGAGCGAGGGGAACGGTGATGCTGAATACGACATCCCTCCTTCTTTTCTTTTTTGCGACAAAGTGGACGGAACTCAATTCGATGTGGACTCGTTCCGAGAATACCTCGTTGAAGTGGGTGGAACGCTGGCTGAGACATTCCAAAATCGAGCGTTGGCCTGGACTCGAGGCTATTTCGGGACAAAAGCTTCCGTTATTCGCGACAAGTTGTGCGACAGACGAGACAATACGTCGAAAATAGTGGCTGCGACCGTTGGGACAAGTTCCATGAAGAGGGTGACTTTCGGTGCGACTATCAAGGACGGAGATCCCAAAATAGGAGAAGCGGAGCCCGAGGTTTATTTCCTAAACGTGAGAAGAGCTCCCAAGCCGCGAAGAAGCCCTGGGCTGCGCGAAGTGAGCGGCGATGAGGTCTTCGACGACAGTGGAGGTGTCGTGCCTGATGGCAAGCGTGTCATCTGCAGCGTTGGTGGTGTACAAGCGCTGTCGGACGGCTTTATCGATTGCGACCCGTCCGAAATGCTGGCTGATACAGGCGCGGTCGCCAGTCTTGTCGACAAACGCGTGCTGAAGCGTCTCGGTCCAACCTCCGAACCTCTAAGACCTTATACAGGGAGCTTGGATAGCGTCTCGGGACACAAGATTCGCGTTAGTGGGGTTATCGACTTGCCCGTCACGCTTGGAACGCAGGAGAAAACGCTTCCTTTCGTCGTGACCGATCACTTGTTTGTAATCGCAATTCTCGGAACGGACTCTCTGAGGTCGTTCCGAGCGGGGATTGACCTCGAGGAGCAGTCGATGACACTGAAGGAGACGGGAGACGTGATCCCGTTGGGTGCGACAAGAGTAGACGAAAACGACACGGCTACAATATCGCCGACGGTGCGTTTGGAACCCGGACGTCAGGCCTTAGTGAGATCGAGCGTACGCGGAACGATGAAGGACCACTCCGTTGTGTTGGTCGAGAGCGTTCCCGGAACGGACGAGTCTTTAAGAGTCGCGAGGACGTTGTGTACCGTGACGGATGGAACGGTGTTGGTCGAGGTGTGTGATGCCTCCGCGGAAGAGGTTGAGATCAAGTCGGGCGCGCACGTAGCTGCTGTGACTATCGTTCCCAAGTCTGCGTTCATTACCAGGACTTCTAAGCCAGGCGGAACAACGAGGAGCATAAGCGCAGTGCTGAGTACGGTGCAATAGAACGTGATAGCCGAAGTTGGAACGATCGAGGCTGAGATGAGTGCCTCCATGGACGACAGCATGGAAGACGACTTCGAAGTGGACTTCGAAGACTCGTCACTCGAAGCATAACAGAGGGGCCTCTTCGCGAAGATGTTGAAGGACCCGAGAGACTTATTCGTCGAAAATTCTAAGAAGCCAGGAACGACGGACCTGCTACGATTCAGAATTGACACCGGAGATCACGAGCCTATTAAATTGCCTCCGTACAGAGTGTCGAAAGCCGAAGGGGACGTCATGGAAGCCGAAATTCAAGAGTACCTGGATCTCGGACTCATCAGACCTTCCACAAGCCCGTGGGTCAGTCCTGTGTTGATGATACGGAAGCCTGATGGTGGCGTTAGATTCTGCATCAATTATCGGAAACTAATTGCAGTAGCCGTGAAGGCCAGCTACCCAATGCCTTTGATCGACGACATTTTAAACGTTCTGGGGAACGCGAAGCTTTTCTCCACGATGGACATCGCTTCTGGATATTGGAACGTTCCAATGGATCTCGACAGCGTGTAGAAGACGGCTTTCACGAGCAAATTCGGCCTCTACGAGTGGTTGGTCATGCCGTTAGGCTTGTGTAACGCTGTGCCTGCCTTTGAACGTTCAATGGAGAACGTTCTCGTTGATCTCAAGTGGAGGACGTGCCTCGTCTACTTAGACGACTGTGTTGGCTTCCGTGACGACTTCCCGACACATTTGATTCGAGTACGACAGGTTCTGGAACGTTTCCGAGCTGCAGGGTTCAAGTTGAAAATTAAGAAGTTCCATTGGTAACGTGACTAAGTGGTGTTCCTAGGGCATATCGTGAATCCGACTGGAGCACTACTGAGCCCTGAGAAGGCGAAAGCGGTGATGAACATCGAGAGGCCGCATGCCTTGCACATGGTTAGAGCATTCCTGGGTCTGACAAGCTATTGTTGACGCTACATACCGGGATTCGCTGCGATCTCTGCGCCGTTGGAATGTTTGAAGCAGATGGACGTCGATTTGCGATGGAAAGACGACTGTGAGGGCGCGTTCCGACAACTACAACGAGCATTAGTGAAACCACACGATACGGGTATATCCAGAATTCAAGAAGAGTTTTAAGCTTATTCTAGATTCGTCACACTTAGCGGTGGGAACATGTCTAATGCAAGAGGTCGACAAGAGAGACAGGGCGATCGCGTAGGCGAGTAAGATGCTTGTTGGATCACAACAGAACTGGGTTAACAAGACTAGTGGAACGACAGCAATTGAGTGCAGGGGAATCGTATGGTCGACACGCAAGTTCCGGTGTTATCTGAGTCACGTGTAATACGATCTGTACACAGACCATCAAGCTCTCACGTTGATCATCGGCGAGACAACAAGAACGTCGAACGCCAAGTTGGCACGATGGGTCATGGAGCTGTCGCTGCTACGGTTTAAGATATACCACAAGTCAGGAACGTCGATGGGACACGCTGATGGTTTGTCAAGACTGTATCACCGACCGGACGCTGGTATTGTTAGCGCCATCCGGATGGCGGACCTTCTCAACGCCAGTGAGGAAGAGACTCCTGACTTGCAAGTGCCGATTTCAGACGGTGTGCAGACTCAATCTGGAACGCAAGCCTTAAACGGAACGCTGGGTAGGACGCCAACGACGTTCCAATCCCAGTCGGGGAGCCTGCCGAGACTACGGATCCTAACGGAGAGACTGAGAGAAGTAGCCAACAGACAGAGGATGCGTCCGTTGCTGTCGAGCCTCTCACGCAAGCGGAGCAGGAAGAACACTCACAAGGGAGGGCTTTACAGGCGAACTCATCACCGATTGACGTGTTTGGGTTGAACTACGACAAGTTCGCGGCTGAACAAGAACGTGTGCCCTGGATGCGAGTACTGAAGACGTTCCTGAAAGATGGAGCCTTGGCTCTTGATCCACAACTGAGAGTGAGTGTGCTGAAGATGTCTCCGCACTACTTTATTCGAAAAGGGGTTCTAGTACGTCTCGTACATCTAGGAGCACGGGCCGGTCCAGCCAGAACAGTCTGCGTTCCAACTGTCCCGTTACCGTTTATAGAGACAGTCCTGCACTATTGTCACGCCGACATCTTCTCTGCACGCTTGGGGAGAACAAAGACAACGGACAATGTGAGACGCCACGCATATTGGCATGGGTGGAGGAAGGACGTGATTTAGTACGTGCGTAAATGCTCTATCTGCAGTGGGGGAAAGGGACATAGACCCTGGAGAGCTGGACTGATGCAACGGATGCCAGTTCAGGACCTGTCGGGTCCGTTCTCGCTACTTGTAGTCAACGCAATTGGACTATTGGTCGTCACTCCTCGTGGAAACAAGTACATCCTAGTGTTTGTGGACTAATTCACAAGATGGGTCGAGGCATTTGCTGTCGCTTCGTTGGACACTATTTCGCTTGTGAACGCCATGATAGAGGGCGTTATCTGTCGACATGGAGTACCGGAACGTCTACTAAGTGACCGTGGGTCAAACGTCACGTCTAATCTGGCTCAGTCACTGTATCAGACGTTGAGGATGAAGCAGTTGTTTGGAGCGGCGTACCACCCGCAGACACAAGGTCTGGTGGAGCGTTTCAACGGAACGTTGATGGGTATGCTACTTATGTTTGTGAACGAGACGCAGACGGATTGGGACGTGTTCCTGCCAAGGGTCCTATTTGGGTACCGAACGGCGTATCACGAAGGCCTCGGTGACACCCCGTTCTTTAGTCTGTACGGCCGTGATCCTGTGCTACCTATCGACTTGGCGTTCCTGAACACTGGGAAGGACTGGAAGCGTAACGAAGTTGCGACGTACCGAACACATTGGATCGCTCGTTGTGTGACTCTCGTCGTCTTGTGGAACGACAGCTACTCAAGGCTCAGGATCGACACGAGCAGAGGTTGGACAGCCAAGTGAAGGTGACATACGCAGAAGGAGACGCGGTCTGGGGGTACCGGTACTTTAGAGCCCGAGTGGGGGAACGCAGAACGAAGAAGGTGGCGTTCTCCTGGCACGGTCCCTACCGTGTCGTCAGCCAAGTCGGGGAGAACGCCTACAGGATCGCGATTCCGTCGCACCCGAACAAGGTCGTCACAATGAACGTTAACCGTCTGAAGCGCTTTCAAGGACGCTGGAGCCGACCCTACGCAGACGAAAAGCCTGATAGACTCGAAGAAGAAGAGGATGAGGACGGTACGGACGTCGAGGACTTGTCGTCGACGAGCTTTGTGGAACATCTATCTATTGGCAAAGAAGAAACTGCGTTCTCGGGAGTGTCGTCGTCGATAGTGGACGTGACCGCGAAGAGAGTCAAAAAGCGTGAGCTGCAGTATCTCGTACTCACCGCCACGCATGAGACGTTCTGGTTGTCTCGAGCGGCGTTGGCACCGGAGTTTGGAACGATGATACGTACCTTTGAGGACGCAGATCGGAAGAAGAGATCTGCCGGAGTTGCGTCGGAACGTCAGATTGGTCGAAGCCAATGGTGATGTCGACGATGCTGAGGTGTTGTTCTAGCTGGCAGCGGGAGCCGGTTAGAATGCGTGCAGTTGTGGGACTGCACAAGCGTGTTTGGGGCTCGCTGAGGCTCAGAACACTGAGTGACGTGTACATATTTTCTATTTCGGAACGACCACGAGCGGCTCTTTGTTTTTTACGAAGTTGCATATTTTGGGAACGTCACGAGCATACGAAGACTGAGTGTGTCGGGGTAGAACGCAAAGAAGTTGTGAAGCATCCGTTTGGAACGTGAGGAAATTTGTGAAGTATCAGTCTGAAACGTTAGGAAGTTTGTGAGGCATTAGTCTGGAGCGTGTGGAAGTTTATGAAGCGTTAATTTGGTCGTATAGAGCGTCGTGAGGAAAGAGAGCGAGCTAGTGTGGAGCGACTGCGAGGCATGAAGGCCGAATGAACGTCGTCTGGAGCAAGGAACGTGAATCTAGGTGCAAGTGGAACGTCACGTGGGAACCTTCCGGATTTGACTGCGGAAGACACCGTGCGACAGGCCCCGGAAGATGTGGCTTGGCGAGGGCACCGAGTGTCAGTCGGGGAGAATTGTCACGGTGTACAGTTAGATGGTGGATTAACGATGCTGGTTGACCGCCTGCAGAAGGTCTACTCGCTCCAGACTCTCCGGACCACGTCCAAGCAAGCGGGATATGCGGCGAAGTCAGTGACGTTCCAAGTGTGAGGTCGTGAAGCAGCTGGTCGTGGCGGGAATTGGAGCTGGACCGCCACACACGAGGGATCTGCTGAAAGGTAAGGAGCTCTAAAACCGCTTAGCTAGTTGAAATGGGGAAGTCAGTCGTGGATTTCCTTCTAACAAACAACACAAGAATATATCAACTTTACGTTACTATCCCGGTAGTGTCACTAATACTACTACCTCCTACGTCGGCCCAAGATACTCACGACCCCTATTAGAGGAAGACCGCGATAACTTACGGGGCCTTCAATCACGTCTCCAACCGTAAACACCCACTCTCGGTACCTGAAAACCAAATCAAGTGCGAAGCTGCAGCCATCGTCATGCACGTGTAAGTCTTCTTCACACCCATGCGTCTTCTTCCATGACATGGGTGTAGCTACGGAGAAGGAAACACTGCAAAAGTCTTTCGAGAGCTACTAAGGAGATCTCACTGACAAATCCCCTTGCTGCTCATCGATCCAATACGCGATGCTGGATACCGTCAGCTATCCATGGACTGATATCTCACTACAACAGAAAGTGTGCAGCTTCGCTTTGTCGGAGCAGCACGGGCAACGTATCGTCCAAGACGATCGCTGACACCATTATCGTCACGCATTCGATGGATGGACTTATGGTGGCTGGGGCATTGGCCAACGATCGATGTAAGCTCGCTCCTAGCACATCGTGGGTTGCTCTGAGTGGTAGGCATTGGCTCCGACTATCTATAAGATACTTGTAGCGGAAGCGCAGGATTCCTCCGGTTGGTGCGTTGCTCATCGGGCAGTGTCCAGCCAATAGCGTCGTCAAGGCCATGACGTACGAAAGTTATCCACGCACCACATCTGTGCATACATTTCGGCCCAGATCGCGTTCAGGAAACATGTCGGCGCCGTAATGTGCAGCGATAACTATGCGGGTCTGTTCTCGAGATGGCAGCCCGTTTATCAGCTAACAGGCTCAATGATTTCACACAAGTCCAAACAAACGACGGTATCGTCGAGTTCAAGAGTTGTGCTGGCGGTGGGTCTGTCCGACTTCAGCAAGAGCTACGTCGATCCATTCTATTTGATGGGCCTCAACCACGTGGGTACACTTTCCACAATGGCGATGGGTTTTTCGCATCTTCTCGAAAACATTTGAAATGGTTTGAATGCCTGTTGTAGTTCTGCGTATTCATAATATGAATATAATACTAGTACCTCGAAGTATGATACCAGGTAGATTTACTAGACGCGTATGTATTTATTAATAAGACTATTCTATCGAGTTGAGGTAGGTCCGATGATACTTAATTCCCAGTACCATTCACTGACTTTTGAGAAATCTGTGTCATAATTACTCCTGACTCGGTAGTCCTAAATATTATAGCGGCAGAGCTGAAATCATCTCTCACACCACTAACTGTATCTTCGAGTAGTTTCTCTACATGTATGAGAAAACCCCCGTTGCTGTTGTATTACCATAGCTCGACCCCTATTGCAACAGCAAAGTTTTGATGTGCCCACGCTCCAGTTTAACACCGAGCAGCAACAAAGTATCCAAGTCAGCAATTGTCGCCATTCGAAATATGTGCAAATTTGGCTCAGATTTTGCATATTACGCAAAATTTGATCCAAATCTGTTTTTAAAACACAAATAACACCATCAATAATTTTTAAAAAGTAGATGATCACCAGCACCAAGGGCTGCTAGATATATTTATAAAAAAAGCGCTAACGCTACTCTTGATATAATACGGTCGTCGCTGTAGTCGTAAGTCCAAGTTTCCTTCCTTGGTACCGACACACTACCGGTATTATGGTTTGATGATTCAGTGTTTAGTATTAATTGCAAATACAACGTCAGTAAAAATAAAATCCTAGCTCCGAATTCCGTTGCTTTTATTCGACCAAAATGGATTTCCTTTCAGTTAATTCTGAGTATACCTCGATGGCTTCCGAGTAATTGACCATGTAATAAAATATAATCTCTTGGCGAAGAAAATGTATCCTAAGCTTGCAGAACGGAAAAGGTTCATCGTACGAAGATTTAAGAACCGTAACCACGGAAGCCCAAGGTTGTCGGACGTGAGTCGTTTGTCTTACTTTATCAAGCATTTTGTTTCATGGAGGCTCGTTTTGAGCGAGATAAAGAGCTTATTTAGATCTTATTTTCGAGCTTCATTTAAACAACATAAAGTATTTTTATTTTCTCGGTTAATCAGGAGCTATTTCCGGCCGGCCGTTGGCTGTCCGACACGGTTGTTCAGTCCTCAGGCAGCGAGCCCGAAATTCCGGGAAGTGAAAAAAAAAACATCCTTAAGTACGACAGTCAATAAACATTTTGTTCGTAAACATGTTTGCGAACGAAACGAGCTACATGTTTCTGTACGTGCATTAATAACTGGATGAATCCGTAACTCGCTCAAAACCATGATTACGACCTGGTATTCATATATTGCACGCGGGGTCAGTATAAATTAAAAAAATAAGGGAGTGAGTGCTGCACCCACCTCGTGCACATGGGACAGTGCTGGAGGGCTTGAGATCCGCATCCGGCTTGCGGGTATACCTCGTGTAGCGTATACTTTCCCCCCCCCACTCATTTTTGCAGCGGGGGCAAATCAGCAGCAGCCAGGAAGCCATGGCGCCCGACCTGCGTGTCAAAGCGGCGGTGCGACCGCTGCGCCACGGAGGAGGGGCGAGTGATAGTGAAGAGGGGGTCGACAGCGACGATGAGTGGTTCGACTCGTCAGCGGAGTCGTCGGGTACCGGCAGCTCCACGTCCAAGCAGCGTCGATCGGATGTTTCCGACAGTCTCCAGACAATCCAGAGCGGTGAGCAGCCAGTGGTGATAGCTCCGCCACTCGAGAAGAAAGAGTTTAATTCCTGGGGCGCCTTAGACGCGTATCTAAAAGTCTATTTAGCCGAGACATACCAGGTGACCGTTTGGAGCACTGCATATGGTAGCAGGAGCCGTTATCGCATTATCTAACTGATTTGTGCGTACAATTGCTGCGTGCAGAGCTTCCGCGTTCGCACTAATAACAAGGTCGTGACGAGAAATAAGAAGATTCGAGACTCCGGGTCTACGAAGCCGCTTGTGCCCGAGGGGTGGACTCATTATTCGAAGCCTTTCGTCTGCACCCACGCAGGGAAGTACAAGCCGCGTGGACAAGGCAAGAGAAAGCGGCAAGAGTCGAGAGCTCTCGAGTGTGACGCGCAGGTGTGTGACGCTCAGTCGGGATCAGTCGGGCTCAGTTGGGCTCAGTTGGGCTCAGTTGTGCTCAGTTGGGCTCGGATGAACTGAAATGGATTTGAATGGTGCTGTTGGTTGGCCATGCATGTGCTCACGTACAATTGTATCGCTACGTAGATCAATGCCTGCGTACAAGTGACCGACTCGGCTGCAGCAGTTCCCACTTTTTTTGTGCTGCGAATTACTGTTGCCCGTTTGGAGCATAACCATCCGCTCTCCAGACATACTTTCGACCATTATCCACACAACCGGACAGATTGAGTCTGAGCTGGCCGGGACTGTTAGCGAGCTTGTCAAAGCCGGAGCCAAGAAGAAACGCATCCTGCAGTTCATCCACGAGAATTCTAACTGCTACCCAACGATCCAGGACGTACACAATCTGGTGCGCAAGCTGAAGAAACAGACCCATACAGCTCAGACATCTGCAAAACGATTGAAGCAATGGATGACTGAGTTCACGCAAGAGCTAGGGAATGTTGGAGGCATTTTTGTCGACTCAATCCTGAACAATATTGCTGTTATTGTGTAGCCGTCGTTTGTTTAACTTTCTATGCTGATGTTAGACTGTAGCTACATGTATGACACTGCAGACAAAGCATATGCGGGAGCTCTTCGACCATTTCCCAGAGGTCGTGATGATCGACGCCACGCACGGTACAAACTTGTCAAAGTACAAGGTTTTCTCGATTATGGCACACGACGCATTTGGGAAGGGCCAGTTCGTACAGCATGCTGTTCTCCAGAGCGAGCGTAACCCAACGCTTCTCTCGCCGAAATCTTTGTCGATCAGTATGTATTTGATGTGCGTCCACGCCGGATTGTAGCGCTTGAACTGCTCCAGGGCCGTCAGATCGGCGTGTTGAAGAAAACGTTTCTGGACGCGGCGTTGCTGTTGTGCCAGTTTCACGTGTTGAAATATCTGCGAGAGCAGATAGCATCAAAAGACTATGGGTTCAATGCTTGGCAGAAGCAGCAACTGAACGGATTGATCAACTTGCTGGTTTAGGCAAAAACGGAGCGACAATACTTGCGCTTGCGCGAGTATATGCGCCATATTATCGATGCAGGGACTGAAAGAGTACCATCTGAGAAAGCTAGGTCTGGGGAAGTTGTGTTGGGCACTGGTCAGACGGAGATGGGCACGGATGGTGTCCAGTTGGGCATCAGTCGGACTGAGTTGGGCGCGGATGGCGAAGCGCGTGAAGTGTGCAAGCACCCTTTTGAAGCGTATTTCGTGAAAAACTGGGATAACTGTCGTCAAATGTGGTGCGCGTTTGAAAGGCAGAATGCTTGCACCCTCGGCAACAATACAAATAACCGCCTTGAAGCTTCGTGGAAGCAGCTGAAGGAGCTTGTGGACTACTTTATGCAAGTGGACGAGTGCATTGTGTCGATAATGGTTTATCAAGCTCAGGCGGAGAGAAAATTTAAGGACGCGGTCTACAAACTATCTGTCGTGCATCATCCGAAGTACCATCACGAGATGAATTTTCTCTCGAAGCTGGTAAGCGAGCACGCGTGCGAGCTTGTGTACGAGCAGTACAACTTCGCGATCACCACGGCGAAGTATAATTTTCACGAGGCAGTCCCCGGAGTATACTTTATCCAGTGCGATGCGGACGATGAAGAGGCATTGGATGAACCGCATAGCGAGTACTCCGTCACGAAAACCGATTGGTCCTGCTCGTGTTTGTTCATGGCTTCACGTTTGCTGCCGTGTCGCCACGTGCTCTTCATTCGGAAGGCACTCAACTTCGAGAACGTGATTCCTACCCAGCTTCTGGATTCTCGTTGGTTACTGTCGTCGCTTCGGGTGGAATAGAGTTGCCCCAACTGTCAGAAGAATCGTTTCGTGTGTCCAGAGTGTTGAAGGAGGCCAATATGTGTTGGGATTCCAACCGGAAGTTCCGCGAAGCAAATTTTGTGGCAACTGCAATTAGTGAGCACTTAAGTGGATTGGGGATGGTGGAGTACCGAGCAGCGATGAAGGCTTTGCGAGATGTTGCCACCCTTTTCAAGCATGGCGAGTACAGTACCATCCCCAAGGTAGCTGGTGGTCTTGAACTCGAAGTCGGCTTGGGTGATGCAGAAATGGACACGACTGGTGGCGCGACTGGTGGCGCGACTGGTGGCGTCAGTCACCAGACTAGAGACAGCGAAGTAGTGACAGAGATGATGGGAGTGGTGCAAGTTATAACGTCTAGACAAGAGGATACTACCAGCCAAAGTGTAGCATCTGTTTCTTACGTGGAGAGCACTCAAGTATGCCCAGACCAGTCCGGCTCAGTTGGGATCGAGACGGGCACAGGTGGAGGTGAGGTGGTTTCATTTGGGAACGAGACGGGCGCAACGGGTGGTGAGTTGGTCTCAGATGAGAACGAGACGGGCACACATGGTGACGAGTTGGTTTCAGTTGGGAACGAGACGAGCGGAGCTGGTGGTGGGTTGGAGGTGGAGACATCTCACGAAAATGACGACCACAGCGCTATGCTTGCTTCAGCAAAGTTAACCGATGATTTTCAGATCGTGAGTCCCCCAAAATCCAAGAGACGTCCGAAACAAAAGCCACGGGCTGTTACAGCAAAGCGGAATCAAGCGATAGTATGTAGAGAAGACTTCGTTTAGGCTTGACCCTCCTACGCGATCGGCGTGGGTTCAAACCGCCACGCTGTGCTTCTTGCTAAGAGCAGCAAAGCCGTGACCTTTCACGCCTATCCGATAGTCTGCTAGAACAGCGAGTTTCTCGTGGATACTATAGCTACGTCGCTCAGCACATATGGCTGTGTAAATTATAAAATAAGAGAATTAAAGCCAAGTAACAGCAGCACCGACAAGTTTGTTCAGAAGGGTGGTTGGTTGGGAGCTCTCAAGAATATTTATTGGCTGGTACAGCCTTGTGTTTTACACATGTGTTCTAATTAGGTAGGTGGTCAAATTGAGGTTTAAGCTAGATGTCGAGCGAATCCCGTATTTATTTAGAACACATATGCCTTATATGCGGGGTAAGACGGTAGGCCTCGCCTATGGTAATACCTATGACGGTGTACAGAATGGCAGCAAAATTAAGAGTGTCCAGTCTAAAAATAACTCTCTGGATTTTGTCCAGGGTTTTAGGAGAGTCATATTGACCCAAAGCTATGCTAATCTTTTATACTCAGAGCCCAAACTAACGTTATTTGATTGAAACCTAATTAAAATTATTCCACCAATTGATACACGTGTTATATAAGATCTACGTTGGATTGTGGTACCCATAATAGTGGGTTTTCTCTTTCGAGCCTGCATAATGGGTCATTTCAGCTTGTATCAGAAACAGCACCTTTACTTTGATCAAGTGATTTTAGTGATTTATATCTGATATTCTTGGTACAAGTGATGTGAGCCAGGTGAATGTTGCTTGTGTCGACCAAGGGCAAGATCACTGTAAATTACGACTAGCTGAAGTTATTTAATCGGCGTGAATGTTGACCGAAGAGACTTCCGCGTATATCTGCGTATTGGCTAAATTAATTGGCACGTGTTGCTGCAACCGCCTGGAAGCCGTGAGACGGGACAAAAGTACCCGACCAACGCCCGCCCGACTGCACCGACGGGTACCCGACTAGTCAAAAGCCAGTTTGCCCACCCTTTTTTCGCGACAGCGTATATCCGGATAAAGGTATCTTAGCTAAGTCAAGCAAGCGGAGCATGCGAACTTCTATAAGTCTGTAAGAAGGTAAATGTATTATATTCAGTGAAGACACAAGCAAAGATATCTATAGCGCAGATACATCAGCAGCTTCTTGTTCATTCACTGAGCTTCTACAAGTCTGAAAGAAGGTAGATGTATTATTTTTAGTGAAGACACAAGCAAAGATATCTATAGCGCAGATACATCAGCAGCTTCTTGTTCATCCACCCGAGTGGTGGCGCACCTGTGAACTGTTTAAATGCAAGCAAAATAAACAACCCGCAGCTGTAGTTGTCCAATTGAATCCCCATGTCGGATTCGTAAGCTTGCACTCGAAAACCTTTCTCCCGTGGTTGTCGCTAGCATAGGTGTAAGCCGTTCTGCTACCACTCGAACGCTGGCCACGTAGCTTGATTTCATTGGATCGTAGATATACACGATACGTTTTGCGATGTCGATCATAATAGCACACCAATGGTTCGAATTGCAGCTGATCGGTATGAGTACACACTCCCCAGTAATTGTCGACAGAATGCTCTCGACAGTCTCAGCATCCATTGAAATCTTCCTTCCCACAACCCACCCAAACAAATTTAGGGTTATCACCACCACTCGCGGGTTGTTTGAGTATAGTTTTTCCAAAACTAGGCTTAAGGTGGAATTGCTAAGATTTCCCCGTCCGACAAGATCTAATAGGTCAAACTAAAACAATTAAGTTATTATTGAGAGCTATCATAAAAATATGGTAGGTGTCTTACCTCATTTGACTGTAGACGCGTGTTTTTTAGGCCTTCCAGTAGTCGTTTATCTTCTTCCACGATGAACCACGGGTCGACCTCAGTCCCAAAATCAATAGTCGTAGCCCAGACAGTAGCTTTGTCAATCTGAGCAATAGCATCCATCGCTCTGTGATAGTTCCTCATTGTAGTCAGTGCTCCAGCTGTAAACACACCAATACTTGGCACTTCAAGAAGTATATCCACCTCTCGGAGACCGTAGTTCTTCCCTTGGAAGGCCGATAACTTCTTGCTGCACTTACGCAGCATATCTTTAGGAAGAATTCGCGATATATCTTCGGCTCTTAGTACCGTCTTCTTCCGTGATAGTTTGCTTTTTTGGTGGGCGATTGGCTGCTTGGTTTGTTTTTTCTCCAAAATAAAACAGCGGTATTGTCGGAGTGTCGTCTCTGCAGAATTGAATGTGTGGTCTTCATGTAATAGGGCGGAGAGCACCGATAAATCCAGCTTCATGTGATGCATGTTTGAATCGTGGTGAACTTTGGAGATTTCGCGATTCTTCTTGGCTTTCTTTGCGGATGCTTTCTGCTTTGGTCTACCACGCGGTCGGAAATGGACTTGCAATTTCAAAATCATCCGTAGTTTCGACTGGCTCTGTAGTGTAGTGAGTATTTAACAGCTGTACACTGCGCTCGATGCTCCAGACTCAGTCGGTTGCAGCTCGTCCGTAGTCGGGCATAGGTGG
>NW_003303744.1:1366057-1401603 GCF_000142945.1 Phytophthora infestans T30-4
TCCACAAAAAATATAATAATATATTACTATAAGCGGAGCGATAGCAGAAACTTAAAGGGTTTTGCGCAATACCCTGACGAATGATGAACAAGCTGTTGGAGCAAAGAACTGCACAGTTGTTGGACACAGGAGAACGTTGACAGGGACAAAACCTCAATTCTCTGGATTTTATCCAGGAAATGAGAGGAATAAGAATAGCTACTCGACACAATTGCGACTTTTTACTTAAGGCAAGTGACCAATGGAAGGTCGTCCCTAAATAGTACGCACTCCCTCAGTTGGCAACCAGCGCTCAAAGCACCACCGACTCCGCGATGGACACCAAAAAAAAAATTGCGGTCGAATGGGGCTGCTTTTGCTGCACTCTTTATGTCGAAAATATTAAAATATTACCATCGCGCAAACTTTCGAGTGGTATACAGGCTGTATACATGTACCACAGTACCATCGAGAGTTTTAAGTTTTCAAATGTTGTAAGAAACATAAATTACGCGCATCCTTTCAAATCATAGTACATGAACATGTAATGTGGTAACGTACTGTTCTGTACAGAATGTACTTAATAAGTATTACGTTTAAAATACGTTATGCTGACACTATTGAACAGATATAACCTTTCAGTACTAACCTCTGCTCATTAAATACCCCCCAACAAGAATGCAGTATCGGTTTTAGGATTAAAATACCTCCCTCGGAATACGGAATACACGAGAATAGACTGTTCTGAGGTGCTTAAAAGCCACAATTCTGCAGTCCGTTTAAAGTAGGCAAGCAAGGACACTTGCTGCTTGCACCTTTCCTTCCTGCTTAGCTCGTCTCGCAGTTCTCTCTGCATCTCTCTAAGCCCCTGTACACTTCTATCCGACACGCCCGTCGAATCTGCTTGAATTAGCAGCTTTGCAATGCGGTGCTCTGGAAACCGCACTTCATGATGTGACTTCATGGTTAGCTGAAAAAGTACGCAGTGCCTCCAGTGCCTTCTTACATTTCAGTAGCTTAGGTGCTGTTCCTAATGATGGTCGATGCTGCAGCGACGATGGGCCCACTCGGCCAGGGCTCGAAAAAAAAATATAATATAATAATTGCTGCAATTGTTTTGACGAATTAACGGATTATTGGAAATGAAAGGCTTCCGTACAATATACAATTCTCCCCTTAATAATTATACTGGTCTTTTTTAAAGGTAAACAGTGGCAGCTTACAAATGCCTGGCTCGTACGAGAGCAAGCAAAGACATCTATCACTCTGTTAGGATTAAGCAGCCCAGATTAAATGCTCACAATATGCAACTCGGGGTAGGTCCAGAACCTGATTACGTTTATGTTAAATAAAACAGATTTCTGGTCGAATATAAATTATAGGAGGTCATGAACATTCCTTTACAAAACTCTTTACATGTATCACTATCTTGTGCCGTATTTTGATTGGCGAGGGACCAATCCAGGACCATAAGGACCCCCCATCCAGCAGCGTATTAATATCAGGTGTGAGAGCCCATGTGTAGTGGATTGGTAGGGTTGCTTCCAAACCACTTCACTGTTCGGACCCTAGCAATATTCTAAAATAATTGCAATACTTATTATTGGCTCCGACAATATTACTGTAGCGAATTATTTTTTTCAGCAAAGCCAGTTCTATTCTATATTTAATTGTACGAGCCCTGCTCTCGGCTAGATGTTGCTGTGTTAGGTTGGGGTGGGTACATTGTGAAGCATGGTGATGGCAAATTGGCAAGCGCTGAGCATTGGTTATTAATAAGCACGGCGCTAGATGACTTAGGTTCCCTGGCAAGTTGGGGCACTAGCTTGGAAAACTATAGAATGAGAGAAACTCCGGGAGGACGCAAACTCAAGGAATGACATGGATAGTAGCGTACGCTTGTTAGTTGGCCCCAGTAAATGTACCATTTCGAAGGAATCCAGAGCTTTTTCGCGCCTATCGCGGCTTTGTAAATATATTTCAGAAAATACAAATAAATTACCAGCTGAATGGGAATGTAAATTTTTATTATGCAACCGGTTTTTGATTTCGTGAATACTTTTCCTTTAAGTACTTCTTACAATCCTTGAAAAGAGCATGATAAGTTTCATGACGATACAGGATGTAATGATTATAGCCCTGACATGATGATGAATGGTGCCTATTTCACCCCAGTTACTAGATCCCTCAAGCCGTTGTATAAGTAAAATCCATGTTCCTACTTCTTGCAGCACTTTCTAGGACCATTTGAATACCTTATAACTACAATAAGCGACCAGAAGGAAAACATCTTAGTGTTGGCCCCACAGAAAACAGGACCTGTCGTTTTGCCTAAGCTAGAATCTTCTCGGTTCCAGGTACTTTTGCTTTCAAATGAGCGCAGATAGGTCATTCAAGTTGTTGTCACCTGGTTATCCAATGAAGGAACAGTGCTGGGTCGATGGTGTCCTCACTTATCCGTAAACGCTTGTGCCACGAGTGATGATGCTTCGTCACCGGAGAGTGCAATAGGCTCAGGCTTCAACAGCCAATTCGGCAAATTGCTGAAACCAGCTCTTGTCGCACAAGTATCAGCTTTAGGATTTCATCAACGTCCCTACGGGATTCACCAACGAACTTGACTTGCAGACGGTCCTCGCAGCTTCCCAACACACGCTCCTTGAACTATTATAAGATACAAATGCTCACAAGGAGAGCGCGTTGGCTACGCTCACAACGCAATTTCCATCCAAGAACGAACTCCAAGTCTCCGCTGCAAGACCATGAAGATTACGGCTCTCGTCGCCGCTGCAACACTCGCTACAGTGAGCGCCGTCACGGCTGACACGCCTGCTCTACGAGCTTTGGCTGACGCAGTTGAGGCCGATGCCAACGCCCCGACGGAAGGTGCCGACCAACAGGAAATGGGCTGGGGAAGACCTGGTTGGGGCTGGGGAGGTGGATGGGGAGGTGGATGGGGACCACCACGGCTGGGGAGTGGCTGGGGACACCATGGCTGGGGACACCATGGCTGGGGTCATCGTGGTTGGGGCTGGTAAGCTACCAAGTACTGGCGGAGCAAATCCGGACTCGAGAGACCGAATTCCACGCGAGAAACAAGCAAACTGTAGTCCTTCGCTCCCGTCGTCAACCGGTCACCTCTGCATGAACTCGTCTGTGCTTTCCTCTTGAACTGACGAGCTGAGTAGCGTTCGTTCTGTTTGAAACTCGAAATCAAATCATTTTTTCGATGTCACTTACTAAATCTGAGTTCATGATTAATAAAACAGCTCGGGGAGGCTGTGTGCCATTTTTGAGATCGGATAATATCCGATCTTATAAATGAAACTGAGAGGTTGTACAAAGCTGAAAACACACGTCTTCTGAACTCGTTAGCGCGTTAGTCGAGGAGAAATCTCCTGTTGATTGTAGGGATAAGGGGCTTACAAACACGTCGGATGATATCCGCGTAGGTTTTGATGCCCAGTTCTGTACGTTTGAGCTCGGAATCGGGTAACCAAACGAATAATCGAGCGGGTACCCCGGGTAAAAAAGAATGTTGACCGCTTCACACCATGGGATTATTGTGGGCACAGCTTTCAATGAATATACAACATTAAGTGCAGCTTGCATCTATGCTTTTCTATTTGGTGTAGCCACTAGCAACACAAGACAAGATACGCTGCGACGAGTACAGTAAGTACGCATAGCATGGATTCCAGTATTGATTTTGCATCAACGTGCTCTTTAAGTTTTAGCAGACTTTCTAGTAATTTAAAATTACTTTTTCCATTACCGGTACATGTACATTACATTGTGTGTTGCAGCTCTCGTAGCAACAAATCATCTCCTCCGCCTGCTTCGCGGCCGCAGCATTTACTTTGCTCGCTTAACTCCCATATGCTGCATATAGCTTGGCAACTGTACGACGTTAAGCGCGCGAAGCTGACATCCGAGCATTCATTTTCAGTCTCACTACCAGTCTATGACCTTATTCAGTGGTTACATCCATTATCCTTTTACTTTAGACAGCAGTAGAAAGTGTAGCACAGTCGGCAGCACGATGGGCCATAGCCAACAGAGATTCTTCTCTTGCAGATAGTACAAAACGTGTTAGACTTGTGTCTTCAGTTTCAGTAAATACGCTCCTAATCGCTCGAAAAGTGCTAGCTACTCTCCAATAATTAATAGAGAAGGAGAAAGAGGAGCAGGCAAGCCATGAGCTGCGTTTTAGTTTTTCGGTAATGCAGCAAGTGACGTTTTCATACAATTTTCCATTTAAGTTTAAATAAAGACCATTTGAACGCTAACAATCACTCAGAGTAAACTTGAATCGGGATACATGACAAACGACGGTGTTCGAGTTGGTATGATTTTTTTTTCGATTAAAATATATCTGTAAGGCACTCACATTAAAGGCAAATAAGTAAGTAGGCCGTCTGTGGATACCCTGTTTGGGTGTTCAGGTGAGTGCGGGTAGGACTTCTCATGCAATCGGATAAACTGTGTTAAAGCACATCGCCCGAAGGCGTGTATGCTTACATGTAACGCATTTGTATTAGGACGAGGTAGACTTTTGGTCAGCATATGTGTCTCGTACCGCTGCGCTGGGCGGGCCTTGTTCAGCCCTTGCAGCTTTATTGCGGCAACTCATGAAAGTGGTTTGGAACATAGAAAGTATTATTTATATAATATAACTTTACATTATCCTGAGTGGGGGGGGAGGTAGAATTTGCATGCAACCTACACGCCAATACCAGGCAGTCGCCGGTGGTTGATATGATGGAAGCGTATATTAGAGACCTTTCGCCACCAGCAGTATTTACCCATACCCACAGTGTTAAACAAAAACGCTGCACACTCTGCCCATCTGAGGATAGCGTTCTGCAGAATCTACCAGCCTGTAGAATGATTTCCTCACATCTAAATCGCCCACCTTTCCTGTTAAGCTATGCCACCCAGTGAGAAGCGTCGAAACTTCACGGGCGAAGAGGACCTTGCGCTGCTGCGCCAAGCAGCATTCGATCGGCCCTTTTTAAGTGAACGTGGAGGGGTCATTGCTGCTTGGGACTCCGTGGCTGCTACACTTGTCGGCGACGCAGGCTTTCCAAGAGACAAGCTTTCAGGAAAGCATGCACAGGCACGCTTGGACAAGCTTATTCGGCGCAAGAGAGATGCGAACACGGTGGCGCTTGCCGCATCGGGGGTCGCAGAGGAAGAAACTGAAGCTGTACGATTCTCGACGAGCTCATCGAGCTTATCGATGATCGTGCAGCAGTGCAGAAGTCTCAAAAAGACGCAGCCAAGCGAAAGCGTGACGAAGACGAGGAAGCCTCTCGAAACGTCCGTCGCCTCGCCATGCAGCGTCTTCGTGACGAGAGTACGACGTTACCACGAAAGCGCAAGGAGGAGGAAATGAGAGAGTTTGTACTCCAATTAAAGAAGCAGGAGATCGAAGCAAGAAAAGAGGAGCAGGAGACAAAAGCTGCTCAGCGCGCCGAAGAACGACAAAAGGACCGAGACTTTATGCTTGCATTGGCAGAGATGATTGGACAGCAGATCGCTGGAATTGTCAGCGCTAATCGTAGTTAGAACACGCAAATAAAACGGAAGGGTGGTAATTTGCTTTATGCTTTTAAGTATTCTGCCAATGTAGGGGGTACCAGTTCAAAATACTTACTGATCTGGTTCCCACCTTCATGGCAACAATGGCAATTGGTGAGCAGCATACTTACGGAGACATACTTACCTATAGGTCCCACCCGTAGTTTTAGTGACTTCTTGTAATCAATAAACGCCCAGTAGCTTTTCAAATGCGCGAACTTCCATTCCACCGATTCCCGCACGGCGCTCATTCTTGCATTAAAAATCTTTATCAATGCCGATACACTTGCACCTTCGTAACCCGACACGATGTACTGTTGGATAGGATACGCTGGGTCGCCGTACAGCGCGTACCCTCTAAAGATGTCGTCTTGCGTCTCAAAAAACTTCACCAGCTTACTTTCGTACAGCAGCGTAACGTCGTGGCGTTTGCCTTCTATGGGTCCCCAGAAATAAATAGCGAGGCCATCGGGAACGACAACACTTTGGTAAGTAAGACAATGAACCCTTTTGTGGCCCGAGTACACCTGTTTTTGCAGGGTCTCGCGGTGTCCACGCCGTGATGAAGGACGTGAAATCGTAATTTTGGTTCCGTCAATAAACCCAAAAACGTTGGGCATCGGCGCACTGCGAGCCTCAACAGCACTAGCATAGGTAGCGATACTGCGACGACACAAACTCTTATGGAAGTAGATCAGAGTGCTGTATCTATCATACAAGTACACAACTTTCCAAAAACAGCATTAGTATTAGTTTTACCATGCCAAACAAAGTAATGCATTCTCACGTACTCATATGAGAGAATATCCTGCTGATAGGGCCCTCTGCACGCCCAAACTTGCTGGATAGGTCCAGGTTTCGGTGTGGGTAGCTAAGGCGGTAAAGTAGAATGCAGAGTGCTTCTGTACAGTGGACCTTGTCTTGATTGCGTGTTACCACGTATTCAGGTAGGGCAAAATGAAGTGTGAGAGCGTAGATTGTAGCTCTGTCGAACCGAAAGTCGCTCTTGCAGTTGACGTCGGACTGAATATCGAGCTTGAACCTTATGGCTGGAATAAAAGGTCTCTCTGGCGGGACCCCTCTTGCGAGATATAGAAGCTGAAGAGCGTCGACGTTGGTGGTGCTGAGGCTCAGAAGAAGAGCGTTTTCCATAGGAGCTGGGTTGGCTGTCCTTGGAGGATGATAAACTCTGAGGATGAGGGTGGAGAGCTGCGAAAAGTAAAAAACGCTATATCCACACAATAGTGCCGTGGCCTGTCTATATTTTACGGATAAGGATAAAGCTTTTCTGCGAAAGGTCTCTATTAACAAATATTAATTGTGTATTTGAAACGACATTTTATTTGATGCTGAGCTTACGATGGATTAAATATTCCTTGTTGTCATTGGCATTTATATAGTGGTCGCTGAAACAAACACATTTGTGGCAGGGTTATATTAGAAAAGCAAGCAAAAGCAAAAGTTGAGAGCTATATGGCCACTAAACAAAATAATACCTTTCAACGTTTTTGGATAATGAATTTGTCTGTGATAATTTCTAAAAAAGGTTTGACGGGGTTAGACATGACGTCGGGCCGTTGTACAATCTGCTGGTGTTTCCAGGCTCTTTGGGTATTCTGCTCGAGAGCACATTTTCCTATTAAGAGTGGTAATTGCATTGAAGTTGCTCGTCGTTTAAAGGAAGGGGACCTTGTAGATGACCTAAACAGTGAAAAATTAACTGTTGGCTGCTTAGTTGCTGAGCCGAATCAGTATCTAGAAAATAGGCATTCTTTAACCGCATAGTTGTATCTAAACTGTCAAAGGCGTGTCGAAACGCCCTACCTAAACTAAGCACATCAAACTTAGCTCGTTGGCAAGCATTATCGGGGCCTATGTGTATCACTACACCGGTAGGGTAAGTTGGCGTAGTGCGAATGATCGGGCCTTTAATAAGTCACTCTTTTCTTCCTTTTCACTACATGTACCGGTGCAGCTGCACTAATAGTTAGCATTTATTGCTGGTTGCCTCCTCGGAAAATTATTTGCAAAACTACAAATATTGCGAATTTTATACGATAATAATTATGATTGACCCCCCTACAAACAAGTGCAATACTACATTGGTCCAGTTATTTCAATGAAATACCTGACTAGATTCTCGGCTCACTTTTGCGAGACCGGTTCGTTAAAAACCGGTCCTTCCTAGCGGTTCGGCTGTCGCTACCAGTGTTTAGCTAAATAGAATGGCTAAGCAAGCTCAACGCGGACTTTGCTGCCAATACTCGTAGCTACAGCTCACATCTCATTTTCTAAACTACGACTTTGGCGACAAACAGGGACTTCTGTGCATTTTTCTTTGAGCCCCAAGGCGAATGAATCCATCGCTGCAAGATTTGCAGTGCTAGCCGCAAGCAGCGGCTCGGTACGGGCTAATCCAACCTTGTGTCACACCTGTCGATCCACCACAAGGACTTCCGTGCGCAGCACGCCGCGCACAACCATGGTACCTAGGCCCCCTTCAAGATTTTGGGTTCGTATCTAAGGATAGCTACCATCGCTACAGTGGCTTCGGTGGGTGGTCGTGCGAGGCATGCCACTTAGCGAGATAGACGACGAGCTTACAAGGGCCATGTCCAAGTGGCGATCGACTGACTTAAAAGCCGTCAAGGCAGACATGATTACGGTAGCTGCAAAGATTCATGTCGTGATCTCCGATGAGATGGGCATCCTGTTCGGCATTATGTACGACGGCTGGACCCATGGCACCATGCATTCTGTTGCTGTCATCGGACGCTACGTTGTCGGTGGACGCCTCCAGCGAATCCTTCTTGCCGTGTTCCCGTTGGATGAAGGGAGCCAAGATGCTGATGCTCACATCGCCCTCTTTCGGAACGTGTTGACGGTTAATAACAAAACGGCCGACATGATCCTGTTTTTGGTCGCCGACAGCTGTAGCACCAATCACAGTATTTCCACCAAACTCAGCATTCCATTGGTCGGTTGTGCGTCGCACCGATTTAGCCTGGCAGCTTAAAGGTTTAGCTGAACACGAACAGCTGCTGCAACAGGTCAGCAACCTGATGCTGCAGCTATGCCAGCAAGCAATGAGGCGGGGCTCTCTGAGCTCACCCTGCTACGCGCGAAGAAACGCAACGTGACTCACAGGTCACCTACCTACGATATACTGCTAGCCTACGGGGCGATTGGGCCGGTGATTCTATTTGTAGAAGCTGTGGAGGAGATGGTGCCGTCCGCTAGCGACCTCAAGCAGTTGGCGGGGCACTTGAAGCACATAGATAAGCTCGACAATGTGTGCAAGTGTTTGCGGTCCGAGGCCACTACCATGAGCGAGGTCCGTCTCCATTTGACTCGGTCAAGGTAGACTATCCAATTATGGGTGGCCACCTTAAAGGAACTGCCATGATTGTGCATTCGCTAGCTTTTGAAAATGGGCTTGTCAAGATCTGCGATGGAGAGAAACTATCCGCCGCTGAGCCGTCGCGCTGAAACGTTTCGAGGCACCGCGGTCTGACGAACAGCCGAGCACGACTGGTCGCAAGCGCAAGGATTCTCGAAATAGCTACGCTGCCCAGATCCTGCAGCAGGGCGAGCCCAAGAATCGTCACGTGGAGCGAGCGGCGTCCACGCCGTTCGTAGCAGTGGTGCCACCGACATTAAACGCCTGTGAGCGTCTCTTCTAGATGGCCCTCACGCCGCAGCGAAGCAGCATGCCCCCCGCGCAGTTTGAGATGATCATGTTTCTCCGTGCGAGCAAGGATGTGAAGAACGTCACAAGTCTGGCATAGGAAAGATCATCATTTGCTAAGTTAACAAGTTTAATGCACGTATTGCCAATAATTGCGACGTAGTTATTATTGCTCCCTGCTGTATTACCATTTTATTATGGAGAACACGTGAAGTCAATGCCGTATCTTATTGTTTTCCGAGGCCTGCTTCCGTCAAATGCTGTATTACTCTACCGAATCGAACCTTTACCTCCCAGTACTACCCTGTTGCATTTGACGACTACCAAATTATTCTGTTTGGCTCTGGTTACTACCGGGCTACCGTCTAATTCAATAAGTTTACCGGTGCTTGGCATCAGCCAACTGTGAGGTCAAGACAAAGAATATAAGCTCGACGTTTATTGAGATCGTCTATAGCCTAAACCACTTTCCAAACCAACTCTGCATAATAGCATGCAAATACCAGCGAGTTAATCTCAGTCGGCCCGCCCATTGGACAAATAAAAAGACAAAATCTTAGACTGTCCCGAAAACCGAGCTTATACTGTATTACTATAGCTACAAGTCCTCCTTGGTCTACGTGGACGTAATAGCAGCTTCAAACATGCACTAATTACATATCAAATCGACCATTTTGTCCTGTAATCGTCGCCCATCAGACATACTCAACTCAAAAAAACCATTTTTGTCCTAGCTGCAAACGAAAACTATTGGTCAGTCGTAAGGCATTTGCATCCACTTATTACCTGAAGACAGTAATGCTACACGCCGGGTGGCGATTGCGTTAGGGTAAGTATGCATCACCCCTTCTTAATAAAATAGCTCAATTTATTAAAGATTAATTAAAGCAGTGGAAGCCTTCCAAAACAAAAACAAATCACTCGACATATATCGTTAAAAATCGTCTCGATAACCTACCCTACCCCCTAAATCCTGTAGCCATCTTAGAAATAGATCTTGGAATTTGCATTCAATGTGGTGACCATCGCTCTAGCCGGATCTACATTCACTCTCTCTACATATGTCTCGCATATCTCATTTTGCGCCTAACCTTCACTTTTAAAAATCGGCCGCTGAGAGCACTGCTGAGAAAGGTAATGCTCACGGAGACTGAGAGCGGATATTTGCTAATGATCTTTGTACCTCCAGGTCATGGTTAACTCGGCTTCGTACTGGCGAGAGCGATGCATCACAGACTCCTCAACTGAGGAAGAGGAGAACACGCCGCAGAATCTGCAGAGAACTGACACTGTCGACGAGCAGGATGGCTACAGCTCTACTGGGACCGGACATCTGAAGGGCGATTCGTCGCAGCTTGAACAGCGAAAGCCGAAGACCGAAAAGGCCCCTCCGCTAGTAGACGGCGTGAGGGCACTAACAACACCTCCGTATGCGCACCCGCCACACAGTCCAACGACTTCTTCACCTGTGGTACTGGAAGCACCACCATCACCGCTTGATCGCCTCCGACTAAGAACTCCGCTGCGTGATTACCGTCCTTCACGGCAAGAGCGTCAAGCCGCTGACATCCCTGCCACAAACGTCATGGTTGCCATCGTGAACCAGTCTCACCGTCTGTGCTCATGATACCAAGTCCGGTCTTGCCCCAAAAGCCACGCGTTGGTGTCACCCGCTCCCGTGATCGGTTTGTACCGGCCGACTGGCCATAACGAGTGGCCAGCCTGCGCACGCAGGCTAACCCGACCGGGTTGGTGCTCCCGATGGTACCCCGCTTCGGGTAGTGCGATTGCTCGATGTCATTGCGCGTGGGGTCGTGCAGAAACTCATTAATGCAAGTGTTGTGCACACCAGGTTGCTGCCTTTACGACGCCAAGTGTGGCAACGGCTTAATATCCGTCTTCGGTCTACTTGACGAGCCACGTCCGCACATGGCAGCTGGCGGTTGTCGCTACGGAGGAAGTTGAAGCAAGCACGGTGCTGGGCGAGTACTTGGGCGAATTGGAGCAAAAGCGTGTGAATCGAGCGGGCCGACCTCGAAACTATGGCTACTGCCTCCTCATGACCCAGCGACCGGAAAGGCTGAGTCACTCGATCCGTGTTGCTATCAACGCTGCTAGTATGGGAGGGCTAATGCGTTTTGTGAACCACTCGTGTGCGCCTGTGGCGCAGTTTATCATAAATGGCCGCCGGACTCTCGATGTGGTCGCCACGACGGAGGAGGTTCGTGGAGGCGAGGAGATTACCGTCGACTACGGCACGGATCTCTGGTTTGTGTGTCGATGCTGCCTCAACTCTGCCACCATTCCGAGATCCAGAACCAGTAGCCTGAGATGTAAAAGCGATAAGTAGGCCATACCAACTTCATGTGAATATATGTATTTAACTTTGAAATGCCACTTTGTCGTTAAAGTGAAGCTGTAACCCTCTTCATTTCTATGTTTTCCGTCTGTACTGAAGCTCCGAGAACGGGTTTCGCGCCAAAACAAGAGATAACAACTTATTGTCAACGGTAAGTAAAATCTTGGATCTATGCTAGCGAGCACTTCTCTTGTGCGCGAACCCGTCTTGAATCTAGCTACTGTGTGTTATTGGCAAACAGCGGCACACCGTGACCGAGGGCGTGCCGCAGCAGCACGCCCTCGGTAAGTCGACTGAAAGACGAAGCTCTCATTTTTGGTTTTACTAACCTCTGTACAAATCCAAGCCCCACTCCCGAGCAAGCCCTTGCGCTAAACCACACATAACCGCTCTTAGCACGTTTTCGTCCCCGGTACGCTGTCAGAGCTCCTTACGTCGCCGTCCACCCCTACTAACATATCGTTGACTACTGTGCTCGGGTTCTATTCTACTTAGATGGCTAACCTAACTGGAAGCACCAACTACAAGCTCTCTGAAGTGCAGCGCCTGCTAAGTCTCGTCACCAAGTTCCTACCGCTAGGAAAAGATAAATGTGAACGTCTCGCAACTACCTACAGCTCGAACCTTGGACGTGACGTCACTGAACGCGACTACAAGAGTCTTCGACGCCAGTTTAAGATTCTGTACAGCCCTCGTACGCCGACGGGTGTGGCGGACATGCCTCCGCACGTGAAAGAGGCCAAACTCCTCAAGAACAGCATTGACGACAAGGCTTGTGAAGAGATAAAATGATGGAGCCGACGGCGACGGCCAAGAAGATGAAGAAGGCGAGCAACCTGACTTCAGCTTCGAGTACGAAGGCGATGACGATATCTGCAGCACCTCGTGCTCTATGGGCATCACCACTAGCACGCACCCCGCCAGCGCTACCGACACGTACCATTACAATAACTTTGACGATGCGTCTACCACCCAGATCTGCAGCATTGACAAGCTGCTCGAATCGTTCGATGTGCGTGAAGGGCTAAAGGCGTCTGCATCCACCCCAAGACTGTCGCCAGGCCCAAGCAGCTCTAATCAGCGTCAGCTTCACTCTGCAGGGCTACCAAAGCCAGAACAACCACCGGATCATGTGCAAACGCTGTGGAGAAGTCCCCCACAGCTCGCGCCCGCGTGCCGAAAGAATCAAAGAGATATGTGAGCGCTTACAACCGCCTCAATGGGTAAGCTGGCTGACTTCCGAAGCTCCATTCGGCGCAAATGTGATGTCGAAGACGACGACGACAATTTCGCCGAGGCCAGCTACGCTTAAGTGAAGCGAGTACGGGCCACCAAGGCGGCTACGCAGGTTAAAAAAGAGCTTGATTGACTTCGACACTACGTCCAGCACCATGGGGAGCAGTATTATCGAGTTGATGACCCTCATGCGTGAGGACAGCGAGCGCAGAGGTGAAGCTCGACGGGACAAATAAGAGCAATGCCGTCGTCAGGAGAAGCTAGAGATGGAAGAGCGAGCTCGATGTGACAAGGGTGATACCCGCGCGCGCTCGCAGGAGCTGATGTTCTGCATCGGTTTCTCGTGAAGAAGGAGTGAAGGCCACGTCGAAGGACATCTTGCGCTTGAAGTCTTAAGCGTCGAACTGGCCCACAAAGGGAGGAGGTACACATTGTAGCGTTGCACCTCAGGAACAGCCCTCTGTAGCGAGCCACACAACCACCAACACAATCCATATTGCCCGTCAACTTTGCTTGTATTCAAATTGAATTTAAGCTATTCATGCAAATAGGCACAATCACTGTTGCCCAAGTTCATCACACATCTCACGTACTACAGAGACATCTCCATCGCGCCCGAAAACGTCGTCCGTATTTCAAAGATGCCCACCGTACGGATATAGTAGTTGGCCACCCGGGACAGGTTGTTGAGTCGGAGCTTTCTGGGCCGTAGGGCAGCAGCAGGTTCAAACGACAATAGACTTTCTGTACGCTGCCCATACCTCACTCCGCTGCCTGGCTCACAGAGATAATTGCGCCATGCAGCATGCGCGCTGAGCTGCGCTGTAGCGGTTGAATGATCTTGAAGTCCCCGTCCTTTAGTGGGATCAGGATTCTGCCTGTCATCACCGCGGAGAACGGGAAGACGGAATCCGATACAACGCTCATACGCACCTACGGGCAATAGACAGGATCAAGGAGCTTTATTCGAAATCCCAGTGAGGTGTTTGAATCATTTCAGGACCCGGGGCAGCTGTGCTTCGACCAGATGATGCATCCATCGACAGCGAAGCAAATCGTGCCAGTGACCAGAGCTGAGTGTAGCCATCCGTTGTACATTGTATTTTAAAGATCAGCGTTAGTTGGCTGTCGCACCTGCAGCATGTAGACAACAACATGGACACAATAGCCGGTAGGTAGTGACACAGAGCTTATATATGCAGACCTACGCAGAAGGTCTTGCCATCTACAAAGTCAAACGCGTGTTGCAGCATAGGCTCGCGTGCATTGATCATCTGTGTCAGCTCCCTCTGTCGAAACGGCGACGGCCACGAGATGCATGCGGGAGTGAAGTCCTGAAGGGCACACGACAACGCCTCTTACGCCCTAAACAGTGATCTCGCCAGCGTACTGGGGGGGCACCCTGAACAGCATGCAGAGCGTAAGGTTCTCCATAGATCCAACGTAAAAGCAAAGGATGAGGCCCAACGCTTGGTGATGGTATCGTAGCTTTGGCGACCGGCCTCTACTTTCTGCCGAGGGATGCGCTAGAATAGCAAGAATCTCTACAACAAGTTCTTGAAGGCATCCCTGCGTGGTGCATGAAAGTGATGTTAGCAAAGTACATACAGTAGCCACACGACACATGATTACCTCGTGAGACTTGTACCATTTAAGAAAGTCGAGTCGAGGTCGTTCTTGTAGAGAGCCATCCACGCAGCGGCGCAGGATACATTTAAGCAGCGTACCGTCGGGTAGTGGCGTGTGCGCGTTGTGGCGCGCCACACACTCTCTTTCACGAGCTGGTTTTGAACGCCACGGTGGACACTGGACAGTCTAGCTTCGCGCCGCGAGTAACGTCGCACAGCAACAGCAGGACGTTGAGGTCATCTTCATCCTCATGCATCTTGAGAGCGATCGCCTGACTGTGAAAAGAAGAGTGTTGAACTTCAAGCGGGATCTAGAAAGATTCTACAGTATGTTAGTCCAACTGAAAATGCCCCTAAACATAGCTTATGTTACATAAGCTGTTTTATGGGACAATTTTCATTGACCTGAGTACCTCTTCCTATTAGTTTGTGGTGGTACTCAAAACGTTTAAGTTGACCTAAAAGCCAATAAACCCTGCCATATCTGCTGCAGGTACGTCGAGTACTTTGTCAAATTCTGGAAGGCGTCCAGTACTCGGCGAATTGTCCCAAAAAAAATACTTCGTGTATGTGAATTAAGAAATAATTAGTGCAGAAAACGCATCCGGTAGTGTAGACATTTGCCACCATCCGATAACTTCAGAGTAGAGCGGAGGCGAGGCTGTCGACATAATATTACTGCAAATGAAATATGACATTTTCAAGCTCAACAAGCATCTGTTTCTATCCATTACTTGCAGGTGATCCAACATTTAGTTGAAATTATTTTTTTCCGTGCCCTCGTCCCAAAAAATGAAGAGGGTGACAAAAAGCGCCCAAGTCTCTATTCCGACCAAAAATACTTTAGCGGATACTAATTGGCAGGAAACAAGCGGCCTGCGAGACGCAGGACAACAATCTCACCGGGCCTGCCTTGGCGCTTCATTCCATAAATTTGTTGCGGGCTCCGATGCTACTAATATCGCTACATGTAGCGTTACCAAGGACAGCAGCGAGAGATGTACCACCGTTGATCTTTTTTGCTTACGGGATATGACTACCTGTAATTCTACGAACAGCACATCTATTATAGCAGCCGGTGCTTTGTATTACTAGTAGTATTGCATAGCAAATTTAACGCTCTGCTTCGATGTTGGCAAACGTGCCAATGAAGGCACGCGATCTCAGACACCTTATCACGCACTTGGTACGATGCCAGCGCGTAAGACCACACGTTGTATGTAGCTACATAAAGATGCACAAGAACAGCACGGCGAGCTAGCCTACGCGTCGACCAGCTCTAGTACCAGTATTTCATTTTTGACAAGGCAGGCAGCAAGGATGCAGCGTAGCGCGCCTCGGGCGTAGTGGCCATTACCGCAATATTACAATTACAAAGGCAATGGACGTCTATCAAAAATGACCTATGCAGGTGACATACCTGCAGCAGATATGCCAGGCGCAGAATAGGTATATGTCGGGCATACCCCGCAGTCAGTCTACCACAAATGTCACAAATGGTAATTTTGCGTCCGGCTACAACTGTCCGATTTATTTACCGGGTATGCGATTTTGAGTATATTCAGAATGAAACCCGTCAATTTTAGCCGGACATAATTGAGTCAAACTTCTTCTACTTTCCGAGCTTCAAGTTTGAGTCTCAGTTTTGAATCTCTCCCCCAAGGTAATGGACCCCGAGGACGAGACGGCTATGATGCTGTGGCTCTGCGAAGCCTTCATCGGGTTGGAGCAGGAGGTGCGTGACGCCCGTACCGGGCTCTTCAAAGTGCTGCTGGAGGACGCGTGGCGAATCGCCATGCGCAGCCAGCACTACCTCACAGTCCAGTGCTTGGATCTCCCGTGCGACTCGACTTGGATGCAGCTCTACGAGCATGGTACCGACATCAACTTCCTCAATGCTACAAGTCTAACGAGGTACGACACCGTCATTTCGTTTTGTTTCGTTCCAAGTGAAAGTTCTAATTGTTTTGTCTTTAGGGCTTCTTTTTCTCAGTTGCTGAATAGGTTCTCCAACTTCTACTATATGCCTTCACCTGCGTGTAGAGGGCGACCTCCCAAGCTCCGCTACGTACACAAAGTCCTTGGACTTCTCCTTTGCTTCTATGTTGACTCCATGGAACAAAGCACGCTTTGCATGCTGTTTGGTCTACCGCCGAGCGCGTTATCGAGGACCCTACGACGGGCTGAAGAAACGTTGGCCCAGGCACTGGATGGCTACGCTCCGGCGCGAATAGCATGGCCATCACCTTCTCGTCAGTTGAAAACTAGCTCGCATGGTAGAAGCTCGGGAGCCACTTCTGAAGCACACGTTCGGCTTTATCGACGGCAAGAATCTACGCGTACGTTTAATGCTGCTTATATAACTTCAACCCTGCCGTAACTAAGCTCTAATTTGTGGTTTGTATTAGGTAATGCAGCCGTCTTCAGCTGACCTACAGAATGCACTGTATAATGGCTGGCTTCACGCAGTATTCGTCACCGGGACGATCTGCTTTGCGGCCGATGGCTGCATTATATGGAGCAAGCATAATTGTCCGGGTTCTTGGAACGACTCCGACACTTCGCTGGGGTTCCGTGACAAGCTGCTGGATCCAATCTACTGCCCAGACCAGCGGATGAACGTGGTCTCCGACTCTGCGTTCCCTTGTTCAGTAGCCATGACTGGCCGGATCCTGACACCACTCAAGGACGGGGATCTCGAACGCGTTCTGCCTTCACTCCGAAGCTCTGCGCGCACGCTGCACAATGCTATCACCTCCGTCCGGCAGGCGGCGGAGTGGGGCATGGGAAGTATCCAAAAGGTTTACTCGCGCTTGAATCTGCCGCTGCCGTACGACCCAGCAGTCCGTGGTACCCGTATCAATAACCTCTTTCGAATGGCAAACTACCGTGTTCGCACTGTCGGGAGATCGCAGATCCGGACCACATTCAGCGGCGCGATGGAGGTCCCTATGTTGCCGCAGTAGCAACAGATCAGCCGCTGGTCTTCTACGAGTAACTGTAACGAGGACGAGAAGAACATTTGCTTGCGTTCGTATTTGGTAGTTACCTGGGGTTAATGGAAATCAACACTACATATGAACAGCTCCTCCTCTTGTATGCTTCTGTTTTTCTTGTGGGAGTTCGATCCGACGGCAACGATTGAGATTTCGGTCACCTGTATGATCTGGTCCATGGACGTTTACCCCTTCTTAGTGAGCGCGTCGATGAAGAGCAGCAACTCCTGGGTGCGGGCACGTGCATCCTCCCTATCGCGACGAGCACGCTCCTCCATCTCCAGCTTCTCTTGGCGCCTGCGCTCTTCGACTTCAACCTTTTCAGCGCGCTGGCGTTCCTCCTTTGCCTGCGCGGCATCGCGACGACGCTGGTCTTCCTCCAAACGACGCGTCTCTGCCTTGCGTTCGCTGTCCTCTCGCAGCATCAGCATCATTTCAAACATGGAGCTTTATATGCTGCTACTGGATTTCTCGATGCTGCAGAACTTGTCCTTTAGCAGAGTAGTTGCCTTAATCGCACGGGTTCGCTTGGCCTTAGCGGAGCTGGCCTCCGTGATATCTTTGTCATCCTCTTGAAGAGCTCGCTTGGCTCCGACTGTGTCGCGGAACGTGTAGCGATTGGTGCCCCCAAGCCGGTTTGAGTAGTCGATCAATGTTGGGTGGCGCAGAGCTTCCTGTTCGTCTGCACCTCCAGGCTTGTATCCACGGGCTGCGGGTAGAGGCAATGCGTTGGGCTGCACAACGTGGCTCCACCACCAAATGTGAAGCCTCCAACCTTCGCTCTACTTCAAGGCGCCAATTACCGCGCCCAAACTTGAAAGCCGTGGGCTACGTGCCCATCAACATCCGAGCCTTGGCGCGATCCTGAAAGGGCGCCATCGAACGGTTTAGAACTACCTTCTCACCTCATCGACAGCTCCATCTTCTTCTGTGATCATCTGCAACACAACCGGGTTGAAAGTTAGAGAGCTGCTTTCATTTATAACATGTAAACACATGCATCAACGCACCCTACTCGTCCAGAAGCTATTCCTTTCGTCGCTAAGCCTCACAACGTTACGGGTCCGCTTGGTCTTGAATGCTTCGGTGGCGGCATTCCGTCGATCGACATCGGCATACAAACCAGAGATCGTCTCCATAGTCTGCCGTGATCTCTTGTCCTCGCTGAATATCTTCGGTGGTGGCTACGACGACGGTAGTCCTGCGGCCGTTGGACACCTCCACGAAGGACGCCACCGGATCACACGAGTGATTCACAAACCGCATTAGGCCACCCAGGCGCTCCGTGTTAATTGCAACCCGGACCGGCCGGTTTGGTCTTTCTGGGCGCTGGTTCATCACCAAACGGAACCCTCCGTTACGTGGGCGGTTGGCGCGCGACAAACTGACGTGCTCCATTTCGCCCAAATATTGGCCGATCACCTCCCCAGCAGGAATGTCCTCGCCGGCAACCACACAAAGAGATCGAGTGCGCACGTTCCTCCCCAAAAAGATCGTGTCTGACTCGCGCAGTCCGTTCCCGCATTGACCTCCGTACGGGCACGAATTCACATTGCAGTATATGTGCATGAGCGCATTTCGATACGAACCGACTCGGCATGGCTCAAAGCAGGTACACCAGCCCTCGTGGGGTACGCTGGGGAAGACAGTCCCCAGCGGGTTGTACATCTCGCGGAGCCACGCCACGTTGCTCGGCCACTTGGCCAGGATGAACTCGTTGTGTCCGCGCGCAACCCGACGCCGCGGTTGTACTCCAACATCGGAACTGGTCCGTATGAGTCCTCTCGCATTCACAGTAGGAGGCGGTGTGTGGCTCCCCCCCTCACGGGACTGGCGTGGCCTTGCGTACGGCAACGTAGCTGCTTGTCGGTCGCGCTGAGAGCGGAGTCGAGAGCGCGGCGGACCTCGCGCAGACGACGTAGTGGTCGCTGCTGATGGTGGACTTGGTGCCGACTCCAACAGCACTGGCGATGACGTCGTCGGACTGCCTATGATACGAATGGGCTGCACCCTCATATCACATCCCTGAGGATGAGACTGGCTTGTTGAAGGCTCGACGCATGCAATACGCTGCGGTGTCAACAACGGAGGCGTCAAGGTCCCCGTTGAACTGGGAGCTAGCCACGGAGGCGTCATTGTCCCTGTAGAACTCGAGGACGATGGCCAGTTGGACGTCGACGATCCATCGACGTCAATCGCGGTGTCTTCAGTGTAATGGTGCGAGGCGGCGGCCTCGCTGGTCCTGTTGCGAGCGCTGGTCACGCTGCGGGCGGAGGCCCTGTTAGTCTTGCTGACTGTGCTGGTCTCGCGGGCCTTGCCAGTCTTGCTGCGGGCCCTGGTCTTGATGCTGGCGCTGGTCTCGGAGGCCATGCCGGTCTTGCCTCGTGGCTCCCACCGCCTATTTAGCAAGTTGGGCGGAGTGTTCTCCTCGTCGCTGCTCGTATCCGCGAAGCAGCGCAGCCGCCAGTACGACTCAGAATGAGCACCACGCGTCATGAGCCCTGCTTGCATACGCACGTCTCGTTAGCTTAGAACCACAACGATTTTCCGCACCAAAGCGCATCTGTGTCTGGAATAGTAGAGTCTTCGCGGTGGGTTTGAATGTGAAAAGTGGAATTCCCCCAAAGATATATGTCGCCTGGAGTGTAGGTGAATGTTGGCCGTCTTAAAGCATACAAATTCCAATATGTTCAGTTAAGATGGGTTCGCGTCTTAAACCCTGACTGCGGAGACGATATCTGTGTCCTGCGAGATCTGTGCCCTGGCATATGATCGGCATATTTGCTGCAGGTATGCCACCTACACAGGTCATTTTTGGTAGACGTCCAATTGTAAATTAAAATACACCTGCCACTTCAGTAACATTGGTAATAAACATTACCCCAGACGGGTTTAAAACCACCACAAACTCTGCGGTGCGCAAGAGAGCGATCTGTGTTGGATCCTTAGTGGTTTCTATTTTTTGCGGAACCGTAGTACACGTTTTAATTAGTGATCTTATTGCGTGCTATGAGTCATAATTTAAGACGAGGATATTAAACAGCTTAATCTTCGTTTGCTTTGCCAAGACGTCGCGATCTTGCTTTGGTGCGAGCAAAACCTTTTCCACCAATCCTCGCTGCTAAAATCTTCATCTCCAGCCAATCATCGCCAGGACGGAATAGCAAAAGAGAACAGAGAAGGCAAAAGGCTAATTTGCCATTTTCGGAACTGAGAGCAACCGCCTCTACCGGTCACTCATGTCGGAGCCGGCGCGCGAGTATGACCCGCTGTTCCCACGCAGCTACGCAGCTTCGTCTACGACATCCACGTCCACAGCTCCACGATGCTACGGCGGGTTCGAGCAGCAGAAACGCGTGTGGGCTTCAACGGCTCAGCGGTCGCAGCGCATCCGGGTGATCGCAGGTCTTCAGCTGCTATTGGGGTTGCTGGCGTCTGGAAATTACCTGTGGATGTCCAATATCTTCATGTTCATCGTGGGCGTCGTCGGGTTATTGGCCGTGCGCTCTGAGCGCATGAGCTGGACCGTCGTGGTGCGTTTGTTCACCTTCGGTTGCCACATTTCCGTAAAATCTGATTTGCGTTTTTTTTGCAGTACTTGCTGCTGAGTGCCATGGAGTTTGCACGTATTGTTATGCTCACACCTCATCTGTACGATCGGTTTGAGGTGCCAGGATACGCCTTCTCACGCTATGAGTACTTCCAAGTCGTGGTGCTCGTGCTGGAAGAAGTGTTGCTAGTGGTAAGACGTTGTGGGTTGCAACTGACAATTGGGACAATGTACTTACAGACTGTGATACGATAAATGCAGCCAGCAGCTTTCTTCGTGTGCATTGCCGCTGCAGCGTCAGTTGCCAATCCGTTATGGTAAACTGGCCGCTGCAAGGACGAGATTTGTTGCATTTTTTGGGCAACGATTCATTATCAGAGAAGTACGAGAACACACGGTGCGATGGCGTTGCTGTTGCTGTTGCATCAGCCCACTGAGCCTGGATTTATTAGGAATAGTTTTTTATCACATGGTGGCAAAAGTGGCGACACAAAATATTCTGCATGTAGAGGGCAGATTGGGGCGACCAGTTGCTTCCTATGTGTCATGGTCGTGTATTCTCGCACAGCTAACTTAATCTATATCGCTTTTACGACACAAATATTGTGATCTAAGCTCTGGCGTCGATTAGATTAGGTCGATTGCACCTGCTTGTACATGCTCCTGGACGCTGCGGTAGCGCAACACGTAGCGATCTTCACATGTCACCTGCACGAAGTCGCCACCTTTGTCGTCACACTGCACGCCGCCTGCCACTTTACCCTGGCAAAAGACAAATCCGTCCAGATTTGGTTCAGCCACTATTTGCAACAACAAAAAAGAATTGTCAGAACCTTATATTGCCACTGCATACGGCAAAAAAGTTTCATCGTCTCACCCATGCCGTCAGCCGTGAGGGTTTTGTTGTCATCGGAAAATTTGCCGATTGCAAGATCATTCAAATGAGACTCATAAAGCATCATGAATCTATCCAAAATAGCAACAAAGTGAGCAATGTATAGTCCGATGTACATGGAGCGTATAATACTTACTGCTGGGCGAAGTGACGCTCCTTGACAGACAATCGCTGTGTCAGCACTTCGTCTAAAAGAATGTGAATGGCGAACTTCTCAATCTGCCCAGTATGCAGTGAAAATACCAGAATATTAGCGTAGTATCCGGTTTATTAAGCTTGAAAAATGCAATGGATGTCACCTTGCGGAGTCGTGTGCGGAGGTAAGATGAGACAATGTAGCGGAGTCGGTCGATCTCCATTTGGTAGAGTTTGTTGATGAAGGATTTCTCCTCAGTGAGCTGCGCTCGTTCCTCATACACCGAGTCGACGTACTCTTGCTGATTGCGGATCTGCTCCAGCATCTCGGACACCATTTCCTCGTCGTACTGAAGGATCTCCGGGGCGTTCTGACGGCCATGAAAAAACGAGCAAAAGTCGGCCAATTCAGCATCAATTTAAGCGGAAGAACGCGAAGATGGAGGATCAGAACGCGGTTCGTACCAGCTCATTGACCCAGAGCGTACGCATGCGCTGGACATCCTCGTTCAAGTTCTCTTGATCGAACTCTGGCTGCGACGGGATCTCCATGACCGACTCAGACAAGAATGCAATTCCCGCCAAAAACCGAGCCGGTTGAAATACCGGTTCTTTTACGAATGTAGCCATGTTTTGAGAAAGGCACTGCAACAAGCAAAGAGCTCCGTAGCTCGACGTCTGCTGCTCTTTCTCGATATGGTGGTCTTAGAAGTTGTCCACAGCCAGTAGAGAATCCTTCTCAACGCGGAAAAGTCCAAGACAACACGAGCACACGGATCCACATGGGCGCCGTGAATTGCTGCGCGCAGACTGCGCCGGATGGTAAGTGAGACCTGGGAGTTCCGGTGTTGCACCTACAGTGACTGACATCTTGTTGGTGTTGCAGTGGATACATGGAAGACGCGCTCTCGTAGCCAGACGTTGAGCAGAGATGAAGCGAAAGCGCTGATGCCTATCTACGACTACGAGCCGTCGCTATCGCTGGACCACGAAGATCACGCGTCAAGCACCGACAATGGCAGCATGGGGTTCTTCCCAGACACGCCAGAGTCGGCGTCAAACGATCACGGCTTTGAAGACAAGTCAGTGGTAGTTGTGTCTGCTGACGGTGGCGTGGAGATCCAAGGTGATCTCGACGAGGAGAAAGCGCCGCCACCTTCAGACTACGACGAACAGGAGGAGCTTTCACCTGAGGCTCGTGCGCTTCTCCCAGCTCCGAACTCATGTCCTCGTTCGGGTGCGTCATGCCCTTTCCTCAGTAGGGATCGCTCTATTAACAACGTGTTGCTCTTGTGGACAGGCATTAATCTACGCAGACAGTCACCTACATTTGGCAGCAGTAAGTCTCATGCATCGGCACCACGCCGCACTCAGTCTTTCGGCGAAGGTGTGGCTTTCGTCTTTTGCACTTTTTTTCGTGACAGCGATCACTAATGTTGCTCATGGTCAGCCCCAGCGCAGCCGCGTCTTGAGGACTATCTGTGTACGTGCAAGTATTGTCCACGCGCCATGACGATCCAGCGCGCGTTTCAGCTCTACGGCTTCGCTCTAGACCACCCGCAGAGCGAAGCCTTGTTGCGCGTGCTACGTGCCTGTGCCAACTACGACGAGACAATCATGGAGGTGGACCCGCTGTTGGTGCTGCACGCCGAGAAGATGCTCGAGGAGCTCGGCTTCGATGAGGACCAGACCTTCCGTCTCCTCATCGTCTCGCACTTCCAGCGAGCGTAAAGCGGCACCCGGTCCAACGTCTTCGGCACCTAAAAACAGAAGGACAAGTTGAAGACAACTTCAATCTAAAAACTAATTTGCTAAATTTCACAATGATTGGACAAAAGCAACTGCCAATCGTCTTGTGATTCGCTGAAATACGTTAATAACCAATGGCTGCCACAAACGTGTCAGTGTTTGGCTCATTATCCAAAGATCTCTGTCGGTCTCAAGACTCAAGCAGCATGGCTCGCGAACGCACCTACATCATGATCAAGCCGGACGGCGTGCAGCGCCACCTGGTGGGCGAGATCATCAAGCGCTTCGAGACCAAGGGCTACAAGCTCGTGGCTCTTAAGCTCGCTCGCCCGTCGGTTGAGCACCTGGAGGCCCACTACTCGGACCTGAGCGGCCGCCCCTTCTTCCCGGCTCTCATCAAGTACATGAGCTCGGGCCCCGTGACGTGCATGGTCTGGGAGGGTACCAACGTTGTCCTTGAGGGCCGCAAGATGCTCGGTGCCACCAAGCCCAGCGAGTCGGCTCTGGGCACGATCCGTGGCGACTTCTGCGTGGACGTTGGCCGCAACGTGTGCCACGGCTCGGACTCTGTTGATTCGGCCGAGAAGGAGATCTCTCTTTGGTTCCCCGAGGGCCTCGTCGAGTGGTCCGCCATGGACGACGAGTGGGTGTACGAGAACTGAAGTGTTATCGCCCCAGTCGTCACTCCAACAGTGAATGAAGCTGAGGTAGAGCCACCGCCTTCAGGGTGTGCGCACTGCAATCTTCTCTAACTGTAATCGTAACTCAGTAATGAAAAACTCTGTCCTCGGATGTCGCTCACAAGTCGACACTCTTGGATTGCTTTTCTATCTGAAAATTTTATCACCGTTTTGTATTTTTGCCAGTAGATTTTGTATCAATGAAAAAAAAAATTGAGGTGATTCTTGGCAAATCTAAAAATTCAGTGGTAACGCCTGCGACGTCGCTCCATTGCGGTGATGAAATTTGCCAGCTGGAATAAGGACGACAAACACTATGAAAGTGACTATATCGGCCTCGGAGTCTCTACCACTGCTCGTCTTTGCCACCCACAGACACATCTCGTCGCCATATTCTGAACTTGTAGCTCTCCATTGACCGGTGCTGGATTGACGCGCGCTGACTAGGACCCTGTGGAGTCTGGACTGGAGGAGGCACATAACAGAATAGGACACCATGGCTACGGACGAGTACGAGGTGCACGTGTTGCCGGGCTTCATCCCCATCTTCTGGTGCTTTGTGGCCGTGGGCATCGTGCTCTTCTACTACTCACTGGGATACGCCAAGAAATACTCAACCACCGCCGCCTTCCTGCTGACTGTACGGTAACAAGACGATTGTTCTCCTTTATTATTCTAAAAAATTCCAACTTCTATCTCTTCTCTATCTATGTAGCCATTCATCTGCTTCAGCCTCGTGTTTGATAATGCCATCATGGCTACAACAGGGATCGACCGTCGTCGTGCCAGCACCCAAGTCATGTTAGCCTTCCACGCCTGTGTGACGCCCATGCTGCTACTCGTGTGCTACGAATTGGCCTATCTAGTGCACAAACACAAGTCTGTCAATTTCTGCGGCATTTCATTCGAAAGTGGCCACAGAGAACGTGGCAGCAGTTGCGCCAATGCCGGAGCAGCCGCGAGTCTAGCCAAACGACGGTGGTGGCTGTCAACTTGTCTGCGCTTCATCGTGTGGCTTATGGCTTGTGCCTTATTGGTTCTAAATCTCCTAGTGGCTTATCGCTGGACATCGGACCTCACGCCCGAGGTTACCAGTATGTACGAACTGCAGGGAGACAACGCAGCCCACGCGGTGTGTGCAATTCTACCTGCTGTGGTATTGGTGGCTTTGGCTCTGTATATTGGGATTAGACTGTGGAACTATGGCACCAACTACTCGTACATGGTGCACGCCACGTGCTTCAACCCGTGGATCTGGATGCTTGTGGGTGCAGTGGCTTTGCTGATCGGGTATGTCATGCCGTCACCCATCTACGCCTTGTCTTCGAATGCCGGCGAGCTAACGATGATGGCTACAATCGTGCGGATGCTCCGTGAAGTGCATCACGACATGCAACAAGGGCTTCAATTCGGCGAATTCATCGATCCGGAAGGTGCCGCGGCACGCAGACAGAGACCACAGAGTCCCAACGCACGTAGTCAAAGTCTCAGTCTAAGCAAGAGTTTGAGTCACAGCAAGATGGCTGCAGAACAACCAAATGGCTACATGGCGGTCACCACTCCCAAGGAGTCGGAATTACCTGCAACATTTGCCAATCGACTACGTCGCGGGGATGAAGAGGAAAGACAACCCAGTGCCAGTGCTGCGTACCTGTCGGTCGTCATAGCTCGAGAGCAGACCAACCCGCTCTGTCAGTAAGGAAAAGAAGAAGTAGCCAGACCTTTTTGATATTCCTACTACTGTAGTATTGGACGCCGATGTAGAAGAACCTCAACATTATTCCTTTTTTGAAAAAATATGGTTTCCTTTTTCGAGATGGCTACAGAAATGTACCTATACTCCGCTGGAGAGCACCACATGAGCTTCCTTAGTATGTTTCTGCTTCTTCTCCAGCACCTTCATCATCTTGGTACTTCCCTCTCCCGAGAGCATTTTCTGAGCTTCCAGCTCTTCCTTAAGTTGTCGCAAGCGCTTCTCCTTCTTCTTCTTGCCAGGCTCATGGCCATGGAACTTGTACGACAACATCCGGAAGGCTTCCTTCTTGGTCAGCAAGCGACCAAACTCGTCTCGATAGTCCAATTTCACGCCGTTCTTGATACGCAGATCGTCCTCAAAGCTGCGATCTCGAGCGTCGTTTGCACGTCCAGCTTGTCGCTCCACACGCGTCTGACGTAGATCGCCAGTCTTGCGCAGTAGCGCCAATGTCGCGCCCATTCCTGTGCCCACAAGCGGCTGTTCTTCACCCCACACTTCCTTCTCTTGGGTCTCTTCATCTTCGCTATTGTTCTCTTCTTTCTTTTCTTCAATTTCCACATTTTCTTCCTGTTTCTTCTCTTCACTTTGAGACTTCACAGTCCTCAATACCGTTGATACTAGAGCTCCTTCGGCTGCAGCTTGGAACTGAGCTGCACGCTTCTCCATGGCGTCTCGTAGTCGCGTCTCAAAGTCTGTGGCTTCGTTAAACACCACGGTATTCGCTGTAGTGTTAGTCTCACCAAACACGTGTCCCACAGCCTTACTATCTGTCTCTTTCATGACGCTATCAATGGCTACATTTGACGTCTTTTCTTCCTCCAAACTGATAGTTTGACTCGCCAGTTGAGCGATTCTGTCCTCATTGCTTGTTCGCGTCAGCGTCTGTTGCGTTGACTGCCGCGCACGAGCCAAGGAGGCTCCAAGTTCCATTTCTAATGCGACGTCGTCAGCCAGCTCACTATCGTCAGCCACTCGTCGCTTTCTCTTCTTTTTACTAGCAGCCAGCGCCTCGGAGGCCACTGCGTTGGCCTTTTCTCGAGCTTCCTGGAAGCGCAGTAGATTCTCTTCTTCTTCGGCCTCCTCAGCGTCGCGAGTCCGCTTCCGCTTCCCACGATCTTTCGAGGAAGAAGCTCCAGATTGCAACGCCTCCTGTTCCAGCTGAGCCACTAAAGAAGAAGCGTCGGTTTCTTCTTCTCTAGTGGTCAGCTGGACTTCCACGGCGTCGTCCTCGTCATTCTCTTGACGACGACGTCGCGATTTCTTTTTTTTACGCAACTTTTTGCTCTTTTTGGCAAATTGCGCCTCTACCTCTTCTTTCGTGTAATAGTCCTCCACTCGCTTGGTTTTATCCATAGCAAGAGAGATCACTGCGACGTCCTCGTCTTCCTCCTGTTTCTTTTCGCTCTCCAAAGCTTTCGACCCTCCCGAGGCATCGAGCGTAAACTTCCTCGCTTCGGCGGCGTCTACTGCCTCTTGCTCTTCGTCATAGTGGGCCAGTAACTTGGGTCCACTCTTCCTTTTCCTCGAGCTGCCCATCTCGATAAACTCATCATCGTCATAGCCGGTATATACCGGTAATACCGCTCGCTTCGCCCTCTCCTGGCGAGCGAGGCGGCGGTCCTTCTCGCTGAGCTCAACGTTCACTAGCTCGTCGTCTAGTTCGTTCAAGTCTTTGCCGTCTTCCCCCAAGACACGCTGGTCTTTCAGAGTTAATACAATTTCCTGTCCGTCCTCAAAATTGTCCAGTGAATGGCCCACAGTCATGCCAGCTAGAGCCGAGGCGTCATACTTCTCTTCTTTCTCCTCTTCTGGCGTTTTTTCACGTCTTGTCTTCGTCCTGGACTGTTTGACCCATTCCAGCGCGTCGTTTCCTTTCTTTTGAGCTTCCAAATCGGCTTTAAGCTGCTCGCCAAGTGATTTACCCGCTATTTTCTGGGTTAATTCCCGTCGCGTCTTGGACTGTTGCAGCTTCTTCTTGAGCTCCTGCTGCTTGCGCTCGGCGTCTAGTTGTGCGCTGGTCTTCTGTACATTTACGACTGATTGCTCTTTCTTGGAGGGACCCACTGACAACGGCTTGAGACCCAGCGAGATACGAAGCTTATTGGTCTCTTCGATGCTCAGAGAGATCTCCCCACTCTTGTCCTCGGAGGACGCTGGTGGGTCATCACGATGCCGACTGCGACTGCGACTGCGACGACGGGATGAGGGTGCGTGTCGGTCACGTCGAGAGGAAGACGAGGAGCCGCCGTGCCGCCGAGAGCGCACAGGAGACCGAGACCGCGACATGATGAATGGATTCAAAATTTAGTCCACGTATTTTTTGAGACGTATTGTGCAAAATATCAGTATGCGAGGAAAGTAAAAATCTACTACAGTTTGTACTACTGGTAAATATACTACTAGTTGTAAAGTAGTAGTATAGTAGTAGTAGATTTAAAAACTAATAGGTGAGTGGATGCTTCGTTCCCAATATTGGAGAACAATTTCGCTGAACGCCAGTACAATCACGTATTTCAACGTGTAATGGTGGCTATCACTAATTTCAAAGTGTCGAGTTGGTTGGAAGGAGGCGGGTGAGGCGAAGAAGGAGAATTAGAAAGTGAGTGAGATTAGAACTTAAGCAAAGCCTGCTTACACCTAGTCTGCCTGCAGTCCTTGGGTATCGTGTCCAGTCCAGCACGCTGTCGTGTCCTACCTTGAAGTAGACCTTGAAGTTGCCAAGATGACTCAAGTTACCGCTGCACCTGCGGTCTTACCACTTGATGACGCGTGATATGTAGACCGTGTGCCGCACTGTGCTCACAGAGTAGCACGTTCCGACACTCCCACTCGGCACATGCCAAGTCGCGTGACGAACAAGCTGAAGTTTGCTTGTGGCAGCGGCTTGGTGAACATATCCGCAACCATGACCGCGGTCGAACAGTACACAATCTTGATTGTTTCGCGCTGCACTTGCTCGCGAATCCAGTGATAGCGGAGGTCAATATGACGCGATCGTTGCGAGACGCCCTTGCCTTCAGCCACATGCTGAGCTGCCTGGTTGTCCTCGTGGACTATCACCTTGCCCACGTCAAATCCCAACTCGAACAGCAGCTGCTTGAGTCCGATACACTCCTTGGCTCCGTGCGCTAGAGCAACATACTCTGATTCAGTGGTCGACAGCGTAACAATCGGCTGCTTCTTCGACCCCCATGCAATGCAGCACCCGTTGAGGAATATATTGAATCCCGTCGCCGACTTGCGCTCGGGCTCGCAAGCAAATGCAGCATCACAATACACTTCCAGCTGCAGCTTACGCTGAGAAGATCGACGGTAAACAATCCCCATGTCGGCCGTCCGCGCGATGTAGCCAAGTACACGCCTAACTGCATCTTGTACAGTGCGGGTCGGCTGCTCGGTCTCTTGTGCGATCAGGCGAACTGCTGTTGCGAGATCAGGTCGACTAACCGTTGATGCGTACAGCAGTGAACCGACTTCAGGACGGATCGACTCATCAATGACTTCGGCGTCGTCGGCTACTTGGCGTTGGAAGTTGCTGTCCATTGGTGTCCGGGGTTGCGACCTGTCACCATGGCTGGCGAACCGCTTCACAACGGTGGCAGCGTACTTCTGCTGTGCGATCGTCAGCACATCACCGTCCTTGTTCCAGTCTAGCTCCATGCCCACGAAGCTGCTTGAAGCATCGCACTTGTTAATCGCGAACCGACTGGTGATGCTGGCTTGAAATGCAGCAAGCTCCGATACCAAGTTGCTGAAAATTAGCATGTCGTCTACATAAAGTAGCACAACCACAATGCTGTCAGTAGTCCGCTTCACCAAGACACAGGAGTCCGACTGGCATTGCACGAATCCAGTCTCGCACAGGAACTTGGTCACGGTCTCATACCAAGCGCGTGATGCCTGTTTAAGCCCGTACAGGTCTTTGCGAAGCTTCCATACCGTTTTGTCGTTGCCCTCGGTGGGTGGAGTGACGAAGATGGTTTCAGCAAGATTGCTGTTCAGGAACGCCGTTTGCACATCGAGCTGAAGATGATCCCAGTCCAGTTGAACAGCCAGAGCAAGAATGGCTCGGATCGAGTCGTGACGTACAACTGGGCTGAAGGTTTCCGTGTAGTCCACGCCATACTGCTGCGTAAATCCCTTTGCAACCAGCCTGGCCTTGTACTTGTCAAGTGATCCATCAGGCAGTGTCTTGCGTCGGAATACCCATTTGGTCTGCACTGGACGCACATTCGCTGGAGCGAACACTTCCTCGTAAGTGCCATTGCGACGCAGGCTGTCCAGCTCACTGTTGATTGCTTGACGCCACTGTTCTGCGTCGGGCCGAGCCATGGCTTCCTGCAACGTAAGCGGGTCGCTTAGCTCGCTGACCAATGCTGTCTCCTCCGCGTTGTGCGACTGCTCGTAGTCCAGCCTACGCACGGATTTCTTCTTGATGCGCGTACTGCGACGAGTTGGCTGTTTTTCCGCGCGAGGATCAATGAGATGTCGCTCCGGCAAGTCACTCAAAGGTTGACTGCCATCCGCGTCACTAATCAGTTGACTGCCATCAGAGTCCTCCATCTCGATGTCTTCTTGGATCGCTTCGAGATAGCGAGAAGGTGCGACCCCATCCACTGGCTCGTCATACACCTGCGTTGGTAGTTCTCCATTCAGCGTCACCGTCGTGTTTCTCGGTACGCTTGACTCAAAGAATACTGCAGTCATGGAGACAATAGCTCTCCCACTGCCACCGTGACCACTGGGTACCCAAAACCGGTAGGCGCCGCTCTTCTCGTACCCGATGAAAATCGCCTTGATGGTCTTTGCGTCGAGCTTGTGACGCTGTGACTTCGGCAGTAGGACTTCAGCATCACAGCCAAATACTCGAAGCCTGCTCAGCACTGGGGCGCCGCCAGTCACCGCTTCGAACGGAGTCTTGCCACCAAGTACCTTCGTTGGGCAGCGGTTCCGGATGTATGCAGCCGTCAGCAACGCGTCACTCCAGAAGCGTTTCCCCAAACCGGCAGCCTGCATCATCGCTCGCGCCATTTCCAACGACGACTCGGTTACTGCGCTCAAACCTTGCCGTTCTGTTTGTGGTGTGTATGGGCGTGCTGAACTCCTGTGCAATCATGTTTTCATTGCCGAAGTCAGGGGATTTCTCCTCCCACGTATTCTGCCGCATTGTCGCTTTTCAACACCGCCACTCTTGCACTCGTGGATCTACACCGTTGAGGTTTGCGATGTATTCGCGTAGCGCGCTCAGCTGGGTGGCCGAGCTCTTGTCCTTGACAGGGAAAAACTGAGGCGAGGTGGTATGGCTCGATCATCATACTCACCATGCCTGTGTAACCGTCCCGTGACGTGGTTTCCATTGGCCCCACATAATCGATAGCGATCACCACCTGCCCGCGCTTGAGCTTTCGCGGCTTCTTTTCCGGAAATGACACACTGGCCAGTTTCCCAGCTGCACAGGACCCACAAGGGAGCAGCCGCGAGCTTCGGGTTGTCACATCACCGGCTTTCAGCAACGCCTTCAAATCCCGAGCATTCAAGTGGCCCAATCTGGCGTGCCAGGTAGCTAAGTCGTCCAATTGGTCTCCAGACGCGTATTCCACCTCAGCACAATTGCCTGTGCTGAGGGCCGATACAACATACAGCCCACTGGTGCGACGTGTAGCAAGTAGCTTATCGTGACCGCTGGTGATGACACAATGCTCACGATTGAAGGTTGCCGTAAGGCCAGCTGCTCCGACCTTGCTCAAGCTCACAAGATTGCGCTTGAGGCCTGGGACGTACAGCACGTTGTCCAGTGTGCAGGTGCCGCCAGAGACGAGAGGTAGGTGAGCCGTTCCGCGATGCGTAGCGCTCAGCTTCATGCCACTCGCAGTCGTAACCACGATGTCATTGTCCATCTTGTTCAGGCCATTGAGCAGACCACGCGATCCCGTCATGTGACTCGAAGCTCCTGAGTCAATGATCCAGTCAGCTCCCACCGACTCTGCACTCGAGCTGACTTGGGAGGAAAAACCGCTTTCCTCACCTTCGTCGTCGTCTTGTCCAGACGTAGCAGCGTGGCCAAAGGCACCACCAATTTGCTTGGCCTTGCACTCGTTCTTGAAGTGACCGTACTTCCCGCAGTTGAAGCACTTGCCCTTCTTCGCGCCTGGCTTTCCGTGCGTAGCAGCAGCAAATGCATTACCACCTCGCACAGCCTGCGTTCCACCACGCTTTCCGCGTTGCGTCTGCGTCGTGCGGCGCCTGGCTTCGGTAGCCGCCTTGATCAGCAATTCCTCCATCGAAGCACACGATTCCAGCGATACAATGTAGCCATTCCAGTCAGGTCCAAGGCTCTGCAGGAAGTTGCTCTTCTTTTCCGCGTCCGTCAGAACTACCTTGTAGCACTCCAGCTCAGCAAGCATCAGGCGCGTCTGGCGGACGTGCTCCAGCATGTCGCCACCAACGTCGACATAAAGCGACATGTACTCTCGTTGAGAGCCCCAACGGTTGTGTCACACACGTGACGATGCGTCTTCTGCAGCGCCCCCCAGCATGGCCTTCGGGTGCTGAAGATCAGCCACCAACGCAGCTTGATCATCCGTCAGCGCTGCCAGAATGATGGTCATGGCCAGCTTCTGCTGCATCTCCAGTTGGTGCAGCGGTCGCTCTTGCTGCCGTAACGGCCGATCGGCTTGGCCGGACTCTTCGTTCTCGAGCTGGAGCAACGTCGGTGCGGGCTTCAGCACCGCGCTCCATACGTCCTTCACCTCCAGGTAAAGTTGGAGTTGCCGCGCCCAGACTCGGTAGCCCGTTCCGTCGAACTTGCGAAGCTTGGTCGTGAACGCGGTCGTGGTGTTGGCACTCATAACCTGTCGAGTTGGTTGGAAGGAGGCGGGTGAGGCGAAGAAGGAGAATTAGAAAGTGAGTGAGATTAGAACTTACGCAAAGCCTGCTTACACCTAGTCTGCCTGCAGTCCTTGGGTATCGTGTCCAGTCCAGCACGCTGTCGTGTCCTACCTTGAAGTAGACCTTGAAGTTGCCAAGATGACTCAAGCTACCGTTGCACCTGCGGTCTTACCACTTGATGACGCGTGATATGTAGACCGTGTGCCGCACTGTGCTCACAGAGTAGCACGTTCCGACACAAAGGGGCCAGTATAAAAATAATGACAATGGGAGAATTCGTGTATCGTTTTCTCCAGCTTCAGTGAATCGACCTTGTGTGGATGGGGGTGCTGCTCCCCCACTGGGGGAACAGCACCAATCCTAAACGAACCAGTTATTTTTCGCAAGCGTAGGACGGCTAATGGTTACCAAATATCATTTCTTTTAATAATAGTACTATTTTGGATACTAACTATTAATAGAAGTTCAGTTTCTTAAAAGGTTACATAATATTTTAATATATAGCTCAGAGGTTTGAAAACTAATAGATACTCGGTGATATTATCCCATTTAGCTACGTTTCTTTCCACCTTACCCTCTGCTGAGTGAACCTAATGTTCAAATACAGCAATAGTGATGGTAGTCTGTTAAAACTGACGAGTATTTGCTCTAGTATTTGACTGTGACACAGACAGCTGATCAAGATGGAAAACTTCAAACCGTTGCAAGAAACATACTTAAGTGGGAAATATCATACTTCGAAGTAGTATCTATTATGATGTTTAAAATCTCCGAGCTAATATTTAAAAGTTTTATTAGCTAAAAAAAAGCCACTACTAGTATTTAAACCCGCAAGTAGTACTACTACTTTTAAAAGTATTATAATATATTTGGTCACCATTAGCATCTGGTTGGTATTTTAATAATATCATTTTGTCTCAGAAGAAAATATTTTGTAACAGTTGTTTTAAATTAACTGGTCTTCCAGGTGATATTATCACTATATTAACTTCACCGATTTTGGAGTTACCATTAGCCGCTGGTCGTAATATCGAGCGGTAGCTAACGTTGCTCAGGCTCTGACGTGGGTAGTACCGCAAAGCCGTACATGGATAAGATGCAGCAAAACGTATTAATAAACGAGATCATGTTACTATTAGTACCCTGTTTTCTCTTCATTACATACATTACATGTAGTAATAGCAGCTCAGTGTCTGACCCAACAGCTATTCCGATCGTGTTGCCCAATTTGACGTTAGTAAACGTTCAAGGAGCAAACTTCAAAGGCCTGAGATTGACTAATGATTACATGACAGTACACCACTACGTACGCAATCACTTACTATGAAGCCAACAGTTAGTTTTCCAAAAAAAGATTTTGTCCAAAATTGTCCAAAAATCTCGACTTCTCGGTCGAATCAGCAAGATTCTTCCTCACCAATGGTTAAACCTTGTCGGCTGTCTTTAGGTACGGGGTCTTCCTCGGCTAGTCTCCCAAGAGCACTGCTGCTGGTAAATGTGCAGCAGCAGAATGTAGCCGATGATCAGCCAGCGCGTTTTCCTAGCTCTAATAAAAAGAAGCAGAATGCGGTGGAATACTTGAAATTCCGAATGTTGGGGGTATTAAAACTTAAATTTAACGTAAGTTTCGAAAAAAAAAACTCATCACATTAGAGTTTTATATTTTATCTGAGAATTACATTATCTCATTAAGGAGCTAATGATATTAAACTTCTCTAGTGTGTATTAGAACTACTACTGGTAAGTAAGAGATGCGGTTTCATCATATGCCCAACCTATCTTGACGATTGCCGTTTTAAATGATTTTGTTGTGGAGCTACCGAATAAGTTATTTGTTCAGAGGTAGGCAGCGGTATCATCACTATCTCGAGGTATAGGTGGAGAAATCGGAGAATGAGAGCATTCATCCCAGTTGTAGTTGACCATGTAAGGAGCTTCAGTGCGGCACTGATGGCTTCTGTACTCGCTAGGCGGTCGCTCGTCCAGTACTATCGTGCGTGTTACCACTAGTCTTTCGTCCTCGAGATCCAAGACCCGATACGTCTTCGAGGCATCGGTGTAGCCGAGGAAAATACAGCGATGTGCTTTGCGGTCCCACTTGGATCGCTTGGACTGATCAATGTGCACGTAACCTTGAGCGCCAAAAACTCGAAGGTGGCCCAACCTTGGCTTAACGCCAAACCAATTCTCAAATGGAGTACTTGCTGGCCTCGCACTGTTGGGGATACGATTGATGATGTACGTCGCGGTCACAACCGCTTCACCCCACCAGGCTGCATATGGTGCAACATCGAGCGCGCCATTTCCACGATGGTGCGATTCATTCGCTCCGCTAGTCCATTCTGTTGAGTACTATAGGGTGCTGTTGTCAGGTGCACAATCCCTTGGTTGAAGCAGAAGCTTGTAAACTGTTTGGACGTGTAC
>NW_003303744.1:1402599-1405218 GCF_000142945.1 Phytophthora infestans T30-4
GTCAACGAATGATCCAGAACAGTTGAAGGTCTAGGACGTAGGAAGCTTAGCACTAGAGTAACTTTAAGCTACAGAAGAATTCTCACTTTCCAAATTACACAGCTGAAGACAAAACTACATCGAGTAACGGGTCCTACCTACTTTCAGGTAATGAGCCCAAAGACGCTGGGGTCGAATGACATCCTCCAGGATGATAACTACTTCCTATGGGAGCTTAATGCACGCATGACGTTGGCACGCAAGGACTTACTCGACCACGTACTGGTAGCAAAGCCAGAGCAGGCGATGGCGCGGGAAACCGACCAGCGGAAAGCCGCCGATTTAAAGGCTTTGGCTGTTCTTAGCAAGTTGCTAAGTCCCAACTACCAGACGATGATACGCGAGGCTACCTCGGCGTTGGAAGCGTGGGAGACGCTGCGGGATTTCTTTGTCCGACAGAATCTCCACAATCGAGCCCAGCTTCGCAGACAGCTCCACGACTTCCGCATGTCCACGGGGGACAATCTCATGGAGCCCCTGATGAGGTCTGATGATCTTTGTTTGCGTCTCAGCGCTGCTGGAGACAAGATCGAGAGGACGAAAAGTTAGTTGTGCTACTCGGCAGTCTGTCCGCTGAGTATGACAACATGGTGAAGATTATTGAGTCCAAGGGTTCGGTTTCACTCTTGGAGGCTAAAGAGATGCTACGCCGCGAATATGAGTCGCTGCAGCGACGCGAGAAGCAAGAAAGTGCCTTTCGAGCTGGTACCAGTGGTACGAAGGGCCAGCAGAGACAACGACGACGTGACGACCGCAGAGCGAGTGGCGGCCGTGGGAACCAAGATCGACAGAATAACCGGCACGGAGGCCGGAACTCGTAGTCTGGGAAGAGGCAACGGAGTGACCACGGGTTCAAGGGCCGATGCTTCGAGTGTGACGAGATCGGTCACAGGCGCAATGATTGCCTCAAGCTAAAGTAAGATGATGACGATAATGAAGTTGTGTTCTCTGCGTCAGCCACTACTTGGAGAAGTGAGTGGCTTCTGGACAGTGGGGCCAGTTCGCACATGACAAACACAATGGTGGAGTTCTGCGAGTACAGGGGCTTAAACGGGAATTTGAACATTACGGTAGCGAGCGGACAGTCGCTTCCTGCTCAAGGAGTCGGTGCAGTGCGTTTCCGTGTAAATGGGCGTTTGATCAAGATTACGGATGTTTTGTATGTCCCTGGATTAGATCGCAAGTTATTATCAATTCGAGCTCTCGCCGCAGAACCGTTTAGTGCAAGCGGATGTACGATCAGATTCGGCGGGGGAACATTGGCTTGTCGAAGATTGGTAAGCTCTACGCGTGGGATGTTCAAGTTCAGCATGCTGCTGGATATGAAGAGACGGCCACAGCAATGATGACAAGACCTGCGGACGCAGTCTTGTGGCACGCGCGGCTCGGGCACGTGGACCAGCAGCTACTGGACGCTATTTTGAAGGCCGTCGAAGGTGTTTCTGCTCTCCTCCAGGACAATCGCGGGCTTTGTGATGGATGTGCACAAGGGAAGATGACGGTGAGTCCATTTGCAAGACAAAGTTCCAGCCGAGTGAAGACCCAAGCCCCTCTTGAGGTTATTAACAGCGACGTAATGGGGCCAATGCAGACGCGGACAAAAGGGGGGGGCGCGGTTTGTTGTAACTTTTGTCAATGATTTCTCTTGGTATGTGCACGTGTATCTCCTCAAGTCCAAGGCGGAGGTGATGAAACAATTCGTCCGTTTCAAACAATTGGCTGAGACACAGCTTCAGCGGAAGGTCAAGTGCATCCGGACGGATAACGGAGGGGAGTACACGTCCAAACAGTTTACAAGCTTCTGCTTCAACCAAGGGATTGTGCACCTGACAACAGCACCCTATAGTACTCAACAGAATGGACTAGCGGAGCGAATGAATCGCACCATCGTGGAAATGGCGCGCTCGATGTTGCACCATATGCAGCCTGGTGGGGTGAAGCGGTTGTGACCGCGACGTACATCATCAATCGTATCCCCAACAGTGCGAGGCCAGCAAGTACTCCATTTGAGAATTGGTTTGGCGTTAAGCCAAGGTTGGGCCACCTTCGAGTTTTTGGCGCTCAAGGTTACGTGCACATTGATCAGTCCAAGCGATCCAAGTGGGACCGCAAAGCACATCGCTGTATTTTCCTCGGCTACACCGATGCCTCGAAGACGTATCGGGTCTTGGATCTCGAGGACGAAAGACTAGTGGTAACACGCACGATAGTACTGGACGAGCGACCGCCTAGCGAGTACAGAAGCCATCAGTGCCGCACTGAAGCTCCTTACATGGTCAACTACAACTGGGATGAATGCTCTCATTCTCCGATTTCTCCACCTATACCTCGAGATAGTGATGATACCGCTGATATGGAGATTGACTGTGATGGAACGCCTGCGGAGCCTATGCGAGTGGACAGCGAGGATGAGAATCGGGCGTTGACACTGAGTGGCCCGAGCCAAGTGAGCGTGCGCCCTGTGCTAGCAACCCAAGATCAGTCGCAGTTTAGGGGGGAAATGATATGACGATGCCACCGGATCAACCTTTACTGGGTAACCGCTCGAATTTGGGCTGCTTGGTACAGCGGCAGTCGAAC
>NW_003303744.1:1405408-1406960 GCF_000142945.1 Phytophthora infestans T30-4
GGGTTCTTCGTCTTCTGGCCCTCCGGTGACTTCGTCGGTCGCGGCTACTCGCCCACCGCCGATATCTTCATCTGATGTCGTGACCTCACTGCCTGTCCCGGCTACGAGCGTGGGTGCTCCAGGCTCGACTTCGCCCATCTCCGCTGGGTTGCCCCAGTCGAGCGCACCACTCAGCGTCGTGCTAACGGTGGTTGGACACTCCCAGTCGCCCTCTCGGGGTCTGAGCGTATCCACCACGCCGACTGACTTAGTGACTCCGGCCATGAGTGTCCTCAGACCGTCTCTCCCTGTGACCACGGCCGTGTTGACGTCCCCATCTGGGCGTCCTATCCGGAGATCGGCTGCGACCGCCCGTACTGTGACTGCTCAGCTGCTTGAGGATCTCGACGCGTCTGACGACGAGGTGTTAGGGCCTGGTGATGGTTCTGTACCGTCCACCGGCTCGACAAATCCTGCCGCTGGGTCGCTCTTGAATCCCATTTCCTTATCAGAGCACTCGGCTGGCAGTCCTTCCGGTTCCGACTCAGCGACCGCAGATGCTCGTCGTTCCGCCCAAGCGAGAAGTCTTCATGCGGCGATCTTTGGTTCTGACGATGAGATGAGTGATGCGTCTTTGCCGCCGAGTGATCGCCCCTCCTCGCGGCCTTCATCGAAGGACTCTGGTGACGGGACGAGTTCTGCCTCTGCGCCGGCTTATGGGAAGCAGCAGCATCGCAAGCGTCGTGCCTCGTCGAGTCATACCGGTCATCGGTCGAAGCGATCCAAGAAGCACAAGAAGCACAAGAAGCATCACAAGACGCATCGACACCACAAGCATCGGCAGCTTCCGTCGACTCCTGATCCAGCTCCGGCTCAGTCCATTCCTGCTGCTCCTTCGCCGAGTAGGCTCCCGGTTATATCGATTCTCGCTCAGCCGAGTTCGACTGCCTCACGTCCGGCTGTGGTCGCACTTCCCAGCGCTCTTACACTTCCGCTGGCGACGTTACGGACTCGAGCCTCGCAAGCGGTGTCCAAGGATTGTCGCCTGACTCTTCACATGGCTCAACTCCGCGAGGTATCATTCATGCATTTCGGCTCAACTCGTTGTTGGAATGCATTATTGGATACACTGAGCGGAGGGGTGCAGATGGAGCCCGTTGGGGGCAAGAGTCGTGTGCCGTCTACGCCGTGTTCTCTTGACGGCATTCGAGCTTTCATGGACGTTTTCGACCCGAGCCATCCATGTCAGCGTCTTCGGCGGATGCTCCCCGAGCTTCCTTTCTTCTTTTCTCCGTCGATACTGGAGGAAGCTCGGCGGTGTTTGGCTTCTTTGACCCGACCTCGAACTTTGATGCAAGTTCTTGGAGATATGTGGGTGAAGCTTCGCGGCGACAGTCCCTTGGACTCGGCGGGGAGGCCCATCCAGACTGACGGCCAAATGACTCGTTACTTCGTAGCTCTCTATGAGCGTCGTCATTGTATCGTCGAGTCGAGTGTGTTGATGGGTCTCCACCCTGACGTTAACCCGGCTGCCACGCCCGCCCAGCTCGCTGAGGTATACGAACTGTGGCTG
>NW_003303744.1:1408074-1409130 GCF_000142945.1 Phytophthora infestans T30-4
CCACCCGATTCTTGACCTAAAGTAGGTCGGCGTATGCCTCGAATCTGGAAATCCCTACACCACAACTGCCCCGGTTATGATACGAGCCGAAGCTGGTGAGTGTCTTAATCCTTCAATTTGTTCTGCCACCGTTGGTCCGTACTCGGCTGATGACGTCTCGCGGCTCCCCACCACCTTCTTTGGTACGTTCGTTGCTTCCGCTGTCACTCACTTGGCAGCTCCTTACTCTTCGCATGTTGTTCCAGCACAGCCCGTGGCACCATCCTTCTTCTCCAACTCCTCGCCGAGGTGAAGGCGTGCCAGCTGAGTCGATTCCTCGACCCGTCGGTACTCGTGGGGTCAGCGACCGGCATGAAGCTGGGCTGGTTGACCTGACAACTTCCCATGAGTCTGACGCGGAGTCGGCAGAGTCTTCTCGCGTGCGCCTTCCTGGTCCACCGAGCTTGCCGGGCGACACCACTTCGGGCGCCACCAATCAGCCAAGCTCGGCTGCTCCAGTGAGTCTTGACTCCCTCATGGCCAGAATTAACGAGCAAGGGCATGATCGCCGAGAAGAATTGACCTTCTTGGCGAGGCTCATGGCTTACGGATTTACTCGTTCCGTGGAGCCCTCCGATCCCGTGCAGCGGCGAGCGATTTTGCATGCTGCTTCCCGCGGGGGAACTGTTGGATATCTTGAAAGGCAACTACGCCGGTCTTGATTATCCAAAGATCGTCGGCGATCTCCAAGCTGACAATCAAGCTGTTCAGGAGGAGAACCGCGCACTGACTCGACGACTGGACTCGCTTGCTCTCAGCAATGTCGACTTGTCAATTCAGCTCTCGTCGGCTCAACAGCAAGTGTCTCGATTGGAGGCTGCTGCTACGCAATCGGCTAATCTCCTCGCGTCGCTGCGAAAGGCTGTAGCTTTTCGCTCCGCGCGGTATGGACCCTCAGGTTGTCTGACGACGCGATTGAAGAAGATTTCGATCTTGCTGAACAAGCGTCTTCTGCCTATGCCCCGGGTGCTCCCAACTCGGCTGAAATCGGTCAAGGCCTTCCATATCCTTCCCTTG
>NW_003303744.1:1409230-1413920 GCF_000142945.1 Phytophthora infestans T30-4
GCTTTCTCTCGCACTTGGAACTCAGCTGCTAATCGAAGTGCCACTTTTCGTTGTCTGTTCGCTTCTCGGCGCCACTCGACTGCGTCCGCCAAGTTGACTGGGCGTCCCTGTCCTCGTATTGAACTCGTCATAGCCTTGAGTGTAGACTTGGCGTCCCAACCATGCACCAGATAGAAAGGGGTTTCTCGCCGAGTCGAATCTCTTGAGTTGTTGATAGCGTGTACCATCTTCTCGGCGATGTCATCCCAGTCGGCTTGAAGTGGGTCTTCCACGTAGACCCGTATAGTCTGAACCATTGTCTTGACTGACCTCTCTTGTTGACCGTTGGCTTGTCGTCGGTAACTCAGCGTAGCTCTTGATCTCGACTGCATCATCTCGGAGAACTTTTGGAATACTTCACTCATAAACCTTGGATCTCGGTCGTGCCGTATCAGAGACGGGGCCCCGAACTGCCTGAAGACGCATTCCTCAAATACTTTGGCCACTTCGAGTGCCCCGGTGTCATTCATAGCCTTAGCGATAGCGAACCCCGTGAAGTGGTCCTGGAACAGCAGCAGTGCAGTATTGCCCCGCTGAGTTCGAGGAAGGGGAATAACGAAATCCATTGACACGACTTGGAATGGATGGTCTGACACCACATTTCCCGGCGAATAACCTCTCAACTGTGGCTTGCTCTTACTGGTATTGCAGTCTTCGCAGGCTCTAACATGTTTCACCACGTCGGCGTACAGACCAATCCAGTAGTAGTCGGCTTTGACTCGGTGATAAGTTCTGACGATGCCTTGATGCCCTCCTTCGATCGAGTTGTGGCAGTTATGAAGTATTTCGTCGACCATGGTTGACGGTATCACCAATCTCAATGAGAGGTTCGGTTCGCCGAGTTCGCCTAGTCGGCGGGCTTCATCTCGGCGGTACAACATGCCGTCTTCGCTGAGTACAAAGACTTCTGCGACTTTGCCGGCATTCTGAGCTCGACGGTGTGTAAGGTTCTCCACTTCACCTCTCAGGTACGCCTTCAGATCGGCCCACCTGAGTTCTTCATCTTGTGCCTTCGCGATTCGTCGTCTCCGCTCAGTCTGTACCGTCACTGGATCAATGTCGTTGGCATTCTGAGCTGTCTGGACTGACTCCATCTGCGACCTTGTTTCGACATTCGGGGTCGTGTGGTTAGTCCGCCGAGTCGACGCCCCGCTGACTTGTTCGAATTCATCTCCACTACTTTCAAACGCGGATTCTCCAGGATTTGTAGACATGGCTTCATGATCCTGACTTCCTCCTCTTGCTCTAGCCGAGTCTACATCCAGCTCGTCCTCAAAGTGAACTCGGCGTACTCGGCTACGAGTGACTGCCGTGACAATCGGTGTGTCCGCTGGGTTGCCTGTGACGTACAGTTCTTCGGCTACTCGGTTAATCATTCTCAGCTCTGCTTTCCTATCCGCCCCGAGAATTACTCGTCCAGCTTTAGCTTCCAGTGCTTCTGTAGCGAGAGAATCAGCCGCTGCGTTATAGTGTCGCGCTATGTGTCGATACCGGACCGAGTTGAGTTGTTTCGTGAGATCCTTGTGTCGGGCTAGCTCCACTTGCAACGTTTCCTTCTTGCATGCTATCACCCCCATGGATTGCTGGATTGCAAGCCGGGAGTCACCCACGATAATCAAATCAGTTATCCCTCGGTCAATCGCCGCCAAGACTCCATTGTTCATGCCGGTGTACTCGGCGATGTTGACTGTGGTGGACGACAGGTACGCACTCGCAGCGATCTCAATGTCCCAATTCGGAAGGCGCCACAGTATCCACGAACAACTTCCATACCCGCCGTATTTAGCTGTCTTCGCTGAGCCATCAAAAAAAAATGACAGCACGCATCCTGTAAAGTCAGCTGGTATTCGGGCATATAGCAGTGCTGGGTCCATTCGAACTGTCGCCGAGTTCTTGGAGGGAGGCGCCAGGTGCTTCAAGGAATCGTCGAGTCCGATAAACGGGGTTATCGACGCCTGGAGCAACTGGGCGAAGTCTACATCTCGCTCACGTACTCGCTTCACCTTCAAATCGTAGGGCGACAACATAACTGCGAAACTGACTGCGCGACCGTACAGCGGACTTTGACTTAAACACCCACTCCAGCGTTGCAGAAACGGGTGTAAACGTGAAGCGTCTTTCCCGCCAAGAGAGTGTAGCACACTTTCAGCAATTGCAACAGCGCGACCACTTCTTTCTCAGCGGGATGATAGCCGAGTTCGTTCTCCTTTAGTACGCGTCCGCAGAAGCGAACTGGGTGCAGCTTGTCGTCGTGTGGCTGCATCAACGTACTGCTCAGCGCCCACTCATTGGCGTACAACATTATGTGGACTTCTTTCGTCGAGTCTAAATGACGCAGAATTGGAGCTTCTGCTACCCGTCTTTTGAGCTCGGCGAATGATGCTTTTGCTGACGCCAGGTCACCCCCAGGTCCAAAGTCCGTATCCTTTATCTGATAGAGTACTGCTCCGTATACAGTCAAGTTCTGGATGAATCGGCCGTAGTAGTTGAGGGCACCGAGGAACGCTTGCATTCCCTTCTTCGATTTCGGGAAGGCGAGCTCGGCGATCGCGGCTATCTTCTTCGCATCAGCGCGTATGCCACTTGGCGTAATCTCGTGCGATAGGAAATCAACCTTGGGTTGGATAAAGATACTCTTAGTAAAGCTGATGCTAATTCGACATTCTGTGAACCGGGCTAGTAATCGGTCGAGTGTCTCCAAGCAGGCGTCGAACGTCTCCCCCCCCCAAAACAGATATCATCGACAAACGACCTCCGCTTGAACACCGGAATCAAGGAAGACTGGTCTGGTTCTCCATTGGCAAACATGTCGCCGTCCGGTCCGTTTACCAAGTCTTGGACCGGATCGCAGTCAGCTTGTAATTTGTGGTCAGCTTCAAACTTCGTCAGCTGACTCTCCGTTGAATTTCTGACTCCGCCGAGCTCAACTCGCCGAGTTCCTGACTCGGCTTCAGCAACAGCCATTCGTTCGGCAAACAACTGCCATCCTCCCTTTGGTTGAGCGTGACCCCATAGAGCGTTGTCGATCAGTCGTTGGTAAATCATAGGCGCATTTTTTTATCCAAATGGCATTCGTAACCATTCAAAGTGTCCAAGTGCACATACGAACGCTGAGATCTGCCGAGCTCGGCGTGTCATCAAGACTGCCCAGAATCCACTCGCAGCATCGAGCGAGCAAAACCACAAGTAACTTTCCAATTCGGTAAGCAGGTCATCAACCAGTGGCATAGCGTATTCCATCGGCGTAGTAATCGCATTAACCAGTTTATAATCGATGCATAGCCGAATATCCACACCATTATTCTTGAGCACTATCACCACTGGCGAGGCCCAAGGCCTGTTCGAGAATGATATCAACCCAGCTCGAAGAAGCCCCTTCAGCAACTCGTTAAGTTTGCTCAAGTGGCGGAGAGGTATCCGCCGAGCTCTCTGCTTAATGGGTTCGTGTCCTTGAACGTCGATGTCGCACAATGCTCCATACGCTGGAGGCGGTAAAGCATTACCACTTGAAATCATTATCCCTTCGTGCTTTTGTAGTTCTGCCACCAATTTAGCCGACTGTGCCGGCGTATGACTACTCGACTTGACGTTTGCAGCGCCATAGTCGAGTTCGGTAGGCTCAACTTCAGTGAGGTCGGGAAGGAAGGCCAGCTCGTGAGCGTAGTCCGTCAATTCCAGATCTATCCCACTATGCTCAAAGGCGTTGGTCGTACCATCGTCAACATCATCCTCTTGCTCGTCTTCGGTCGCAGCGATAGCCAAGTAGTGTTGTCTTGGGTCTCAGTCGGGTCTCTCGTCGAGTTGCATTCATGGTCTTCAGCTTGTCCTAAACCGTAGTCAACTCCACCGGGGTCGAACACCGTCGCCGCTGAGTTCGTCATTCCGACCTCAGCTATAGTACCTTCCAACAGTGATACCTCTGGTAATTCATAGTTGTCGGCTGCGTCAGGGCCCGTATTCGCTGAGTTCACTGCGATGGTCGATCTGACTCCTGCGTTTTCAAACTTGGCTCCGAGGTAGATGGTATCATCGTTACGCTGTCTAACCACTTCCGGACCGGTCGTAGTCTCCATAGTCTCCAACGCTGAGTTCGCCGTAGCTGGGTCGTCGTTCGGCTTTATTCCTTCAGGCAGTAATACCTCCCGACTATCATAGTCCTTGGTCGCGTCGTAGTGCTCATCCGCTGAGTTGGTTGTGACGGCAGAACTGACTTCCGTGCGTGCAAACGCGCCTTCAGTATAGCTGACATCCTGACGACATGCTGTAACCACGTCCGAGACACTCTCAGCGTTTAGATCTTCTGACGCCGAGTCCACCGCCGCCGACTGGATAATGCAGGCTTCCGGTGTACCCATCGCTGAGTTCACCACGGCTGCAGAACTTGGTCTAATGATTCCAAACTTGGCTCGGTTGTCAGCAACGGGTTGGGCGTCACCTAGGGCGTGTTCCGAGCGTTCTTCAAGGTCTCCTTCCGTTATAGCTGAGTCTTCAGTCGCCGACACGTCTTCCTTGGACCCTTACTTCACTTGTTCCTTTAACCGCTGAGCTCGTATTGACGTCAGAGATGGCGCCATCGTCTTCAAACTTGGACAGTGATAGGAGACATATTGGTCATCGTGTAGCACCGGCGTACGATCCGCTCGGACGTCTT
>NW_003303744.1:1417272-1429393 GCF_000142945.1 Phytophthora infestans T30-4
TTCGTCGAGCTCGGCGGATAAATTGCGCTCGACAGGACGTGGGGCTCCCATGCGTCCCACCTGCAGCGTCAACTCTTCCACCTCGCCAAGTAGCTCGGCGGTAGTCTTCGTTTCTCCGAGCTCAGCGGTCTCGGCCTTCTCTTCATACTCTCCTTCACTTGCGTCTCCGTTCTCACTCTCCTGGCCTTGGCCATCCTCGTCGAACTGGACGGTTCGTCCCACCTCCATCGTCATGGCGATGAGTCGTTGATCCGCCGGGTCCGACCCCACGAGAGGCGATCCTCCAGCCGTCGCTGGGCTTCCGTCGCTCGGAGTTGCTGATCCCTTGACCATCTTCACTCTTCTCTTTCTCTTCCTCTTAACTTGGTTAGCTGGCACCTATAAAAACAAGCACACACTCCTGTTCCCGGGTCGCGGCACCAGTTGTGGTGTAGTAGAACACACAAATATCGTCAGATGTGGATTTCTTACACAAACCACAACGAATCGCCGAGTTAGGTCGGCGGTTTGTATGGCCTGCGCAGAGGGTGGTCCCCTCGCGGTCCGGCCCTTCCGGGACAGACGAGTGGCTCGTTTCCACTCGGTTCCGACTAACCAAGTCAGATCACTTCCGAGACTCCGCCGAGTTTGGTTCGGCTGAGCTCGTTCACAACCCTGTGCCCTCCACCAAAGGATAAACGACGGCGCGCGAGCGCTTTTACAGGTCACCGAGCGCAGAGGCTGCTCAGCTAGAAGTGTTACGGCACCCGGGCTATCCGACGTACCGGCCCGCTGAGTATGCGGGACTTTCTTTCGCGCGTAGCGAGACTTTGTCCTACCCGGACCGACCTAATCTCTTGGCGCTACCAGTCAATACTCTACAAGCTATGCCTCTCGAGTATTGACGGCAGGCATAATCCAGCCCTATGCAGGGACTTACCGGAAAAGTGTACACGTGTCTTGGACTAGGAAAATTCTGCTCTGTTATCTTCTGGGAGCCCTTTCGGCTCCCCCTATTTAATCCTATGCTTCTCATACAAATATCTAATGAAATGTAGTCGTTTCGGATCTCTACCGACCCTTCAGCTGAGTTCCGGCGACCGTTGAGCTCAGCGGCTATCCGGATAGCATATCCGGACAGATCGCCGAGTACTTACCGTGATCCTTGGCTCCTAAGCTCTGGTTTATCAGACCGAGCCGATTCTTGACCTAAAGTAGGTCGGCGTATGGTCGAATCTGGAAATCCCTACACCACATCACTTACTGAAGGATATGAACTTGAAGGTAATTAGCGCAACGACCATCTACATTGACAACAAGTCAGCGATCAGCATCGCGAAGAACACGGGCTACTCACCGCGAGCGAAACATATCGACCTGCGTTACGATTTTGTGTGCGACCACATCAACAAGGGATACATCGCACTGGAGTACGTACCTTCGGCCTTGCAGCTTGCCGACTACTTGACGAAGCCACTTCCTACGCCGCAGTTCACGCGTCTTCTCGACCGCTCCGGACTGATGACTGAGCAAGTTGAAGGAGTGTTAGGATGTCAGTCACTAAGTTGTGTAAGCACACAAAGTCAACTTGCTCCAGAATGTTGGTCAACGAATGATCTAAAACAGTTGAAGGTTCTAGAACGTAGGAAGCTTAGCACTAGGAGTAAGTTTAAGCTACAGAAGAATTCTCACTTTCCAAATTACACAGCTGAAGACAAAACTACATCGAGTAACGGATCCTACCTACTTTCAGGGAGTTGTCTCTTTATTTTTTTGAGCCGCACTTTTTCTTTTCCCATATATTGTTTTTACGCTGTTGCATTGAGACCGTGTGTCGCACTGAGACCATGGTTTACGGTTTAATTTTATCTCTGGTCTAGAGCGACCGTGTGGTCGTGTTGCTCACGACGACACTGACTTCGGTATAATATGACTTATACTACTTATGTTTAAAAATGAGCTTTGCGGAGAGGTGTACTGGTTTGCGTGAGGCTTGCTCTCTCTCTCTCTCTCTCTCTCTCTCTCTCTCTCTCTCTCTCTCTCTCTTTCTCTCTCTCTATCTCTCTCTCTCTCTCTCTCTCTCTCTCTCACACACACATACACACACACACACAACTCAATTTGCGGCTCAGCGAGCCCAAGACAAGAGCAATCCCCCAACCAGTACTGCAGCCCTGGCGTGGCCTTTTGCTCGGCATTCACTGTGTTTACTCTTTTGATTGCACTATTTGCTAGTGCTTCTTAAGTGTAAGTGTGTTATAATGGCACATACTCTAAGAATCGACCTACGCTTGGGGAGCAGTCCAGTGTTCGCGCCCTGTGTCACCTCAGGTTATGAGCCCAATTAGGGTCCATGGCTCGACAGCGGACGCACCTGGTGTGGATAACCCCGCGATATTTCGGCGAATGGAGGTCGAGGGGCGCGCCATTTGGCTGATATTGTGGCGGACATGGTGACTGGGCTGTGGTGATTATGTGCTGTCACATGAAGAGGCCGAGCACCTTATCAGGTCGCTATCCGGAATCTAAGGTGGCCGCTCATTGGTGAAATTTTTGCTTGAAAAGTTGCGTCCTCGCTACATTCCAGTTAGAAGTCAGCCACCACCGCTACCAAGCAGTCTAGGCGACGGCGGTGACTCTTGAGCGGGGCACAGCAAAGCCCAGAGCAGCCTATTGAGTATGCTGGACAGCCCGAACCCCGGCGAGCGCTACGACGACGCAGTGCTCGCAGATCACACGATGTAGCTGTGCAACACGGCGGACATCAGACCTCCCCTGTTGCCAAGAAAAGATGAGTACACAACATGGTGCTGTTGCACTTTTAGAGCGGCCGGCTGGGCGAGTTAGTTACGGTGCGGGGAGATTTGACTCTGTTGAGAACTACAAGAGACCCAAGTATGCTGAGTGGTACAAGGCGAAGAAGGTGAAGGCTTTCTTAGCCTTAGCAATGTCGCTCTCGGTGAATCTACATTCGACATTCAAGATCAACTTCAACCGTGATCAGATGGAGGCCCCGTCACTGCTTTGGCAGCGTATTACCGAGCACTTTGAGGCAGGTGGTGGCGTGATCCCTGATTTCTTACGGTGCGAGCTGAGGAACCGTCGGCTGCAGTCCAAGAAAGCTGCGACTAAGTAACGTGCAAGACATTGATGCTATGGTACGCTGACTGCGAGTAGCGAAGGACAAGTTTAAAGAGTGGCAGCATGCAAGTCTTCATATATTGAACACGCTGTTGGTGCTTCCTGATCTGCCACGAGAACACTTACTTTGGATCAGCAAGCATGATCGTCGGACCATGACGCTTCCTACGCACTGCGAACAACCAGTTGCGGCAGCAGATGTCGCTAATTGCGCCAAGGTCAACGCAGCCGAGTGCGAATCAAGTGAACAGTGTGAGTCAACATTCAAAACAAGAACATGCAGGCAAACGCCAGAGGCAGCGCAGGGGCAAGGACTCCTGTCTTCCGTCTCGTCGTCATCACTCGCAGGTGGCGTTGTAGAGTAGATGGGTGACTCCGAACGTTGCTCACAGCTTGCTTCAGTCGCACCTGCACTTATACGCGACGAGCTCTGCGCCAAGTTCTCGAACAAGCGACGCGATTCATCGGTCGTCGATGTCGTATGCACACGACGCACAGAGTTTATCAGCAACATCGCTTGCCTCTTGGCCTTTTTTTTTTCAGGCGCTGCACTTACTTAGACCATAGCTCCATATCAGTGTTCGCAGTACACTCGGCATACCAATGGTCATGCAGGTCACAGCTAGCACACATATAGCGCTGTTTCTTGTCGTCACGAGAGCATATTGATACCGGAATATGATGTGAAAGTGCCGAGGCCGCTGCAGCAGTTACAGCTGCACCCGAGTCAGAGTGTGCAAAGTACTCAAGCTGTGCAAGGTGCACAGCCCAGCCAAAATTGTTAACCTGTTAAAGTCGTGCAAGCGGTGCAGCCTATGCAACAGCTGCAATCTACGCAGCTGATGCAACCTATGGTGCCTACTCAACTTGAAGTTGGAGTGCCGTATGGATGGATGGTCCCAGATACGGGCGCTGTGCGGCGCCAGTGGGTGGGTGGACATGAGCAAAGACCATCTCCTGCTTGGGATAGACAATTCTACTATTTGAGTCAAGAACTTTCGAATGGATCGCAGATCCCTATGTTTGAGCCAGGCCATAGAGGTGAGCCACAAGTGGGTGCATCTGTGCCGGGGATAACTTCAAGATCGCTATGCTGAGTCACGAGGATACCAAGGATCCGAAGGACGACAGTACGACGGAGGATGTAAGGTAGACCTTTTGACGGAGGACTGTAAGAAAGAGAGTGACAAGGACCAAGAGATGTACGTGCTAGACAGCCAGTCGACTATGAGCGTGGCTAACGTCTTCTTTTAGAGGTGGACACTGGAGACTGCCATCTCGGGAGAGTGCTGAGCTCTTAAGGTCGCCTCTACGTGGTTACACACCGTCAAGAGGTCCGCCTGGGCCTCGTTTTCCAGGGCGATCGCCTGATTGTAGGCGCTAACCAGCTAGCGGATGTTCGTCAGCTCATGGACCCGCGAAATCTCTGTAACCACCACATCGCGGGCGTTCGCCGCCTCGACGACGTGCTGGATCACGTTCGTCGCCATCGCTTGGACGTTCCCCACCAAGGAACTTTACTGGATCGCGATACTCGTCACCAAAACCCTGATCGCCACTGCGTGGCTCTATGAATCAAGGATGATCGACACCTCCTGGAAAATCAATACATGACGAACCAGTGAAACACAGACGCGGAGGTGCAACCGATCTCTTCGTCGAGGTTAGATGAGCTACTATGAGCCTTAACTTGAAGGAGAACGCCGAAGACGCGGAGCAGCCCGAAGCACTGAGACCGGTCAGAGTGGTAGACCGACTCAGGGCGTTGCTCAGGGCTCTGCAGCCGGACAGAGTGGTGGTCGTGCTTGCAGCGGTGATACGGACCAAGGTAAGACGTTGTCAATAAAAGTGCTGCCGGACGTGACGAGAAAATTCAACCTGTTGAGGGAAACGTTAGTGAGTGGATCCTCGACTCAGATGCATAGGCCAATATTTGTGGTGACTTCTTACATCTCACGACACTGCGTGAAGACAAGAAGAACCAATTAGACTTCGCGAATGGTACTACGGAGCACACGACTGGTAGTCGACTGCGCTGTTAGTCAGTCAGCTGGTGTACTTGAGAGTCACTACTGGAAGATGTGGTCTACACGCCAAGAACCAAAGTCAACCTGATTAGTATGGGATACCTGCAGACTACAGGCAACTACAAGCTGACTTGGATCAGATAACGGCGTGAACGTCAAAACCCGGCACTATCCTAAGGCTTGAGATGCGTGACAGCAACATCTACCGGCTGCGAAGTGAAAAGGCATCCGGCGTGATGGTCATGACTATGTAAAGCAAAGCTGTAAAGGGCAAGAATACTAAGTAGCTGTTGCGGCATTGCTTTGGTCATTGCACATTGGTTTTGATCCAGGGGATGCATATGAGATGGATTTGGGGGTGAAGCTTAGCACGAAAGATCTGAACACCTACCAATTTGCCTGTGCTGTGAGCAAGGCCAGGTCAATGAGTCATACACGTCTCCCTGCCCGCTCGACTGATCCACTTGAGCCTCTGGCTGTGAACATATGTACGATGCATGTGGAGACGGCACGCAAGGCTACTATGTTTATACTCATTGTGGATGTTGCTAGGAGATACAAGTGGGTCTATATGCTAAAATAAAGTAAGTGTCAAGCAACTTGGTTTATTCTAAAGCAACTTAAGGAGCTGGAGGCACGCCACAAAGACTACAAGGTGCTGCAGCTTCGGTCGGGTCGATGCGGTGAGCTTGCTGGAGCCAAACCGCATGAATACAGCGTTGAAAAGGGCATCGTACAGCAGTTCACGAGTGCGTACTCTCCCCAAGAGAACAGGATTGCAGAAAGGGTGAACGACTTTCTGGTGCCTCGCGTGCGAGCGTTGCTGACAGCTACTCATCTACCAACCACACTGTGGGTGTGAAGCCCCGCTACACATGATGAATACGCTTAACATGCTTCCTACCAAGATGTGAGGAATGGCTTCGTCGTACGAGAAGATGTAAGACCGGAAGCCACCCCTGAGTATCCTGCAGACCTCGGGTTGCATGGCGTATGTGTGAGTATCACCTGAGCCAAGTAAAAATAGAGAAGCTTGATCCACGGGCACAAATGTCTCTATTGCTAGGTCACAGCGACTCTACGAGGGCTACAAGTCTCTAGACCTATTGAACTATTAGGTGAGGACTGCACAGAGCGAGAAAACCCACTTTTACGAGGAGCTCGCAGTGGATGAAATCTACGTGAAGTGAACACGCTGCACTTGTTGTCGGTAGAACCCAAACGAAGTAGAGTACATGCTATGGATCTAATAAAACTGATTTTTTGAATGGAAAATGAACAAGGAGCATTTTACAAAGCTTATTAAATGTTGTCTGAGAGCAATGTAAATGCTGATAAGCACGGCGTGTAACGGGGTAAGAGATACCGTTACTAGCTTACACTGTAATGCGGAGGAAGCTCGCAATAATAAAACCAAGTCTTAGGTTTGTGTCAAATTCAACTCTGATTTATTTAGGACCAGGGCGGCTACCCCTGGCCTCGTGTGAACCACTCAAACACATGTCTATATCTGATTGGTCAATAAGTGAGTCTGGCTCCTCACTATCAACCAATCAGATGATGACACCTTGGCACACGCTACCCGTGTGCCACTTTACCTACTTATGTAATAACTAAAGAAATATCTACCTACTTATGTAATTGGAGTTGGGCCCATTACATCACCCTCCTCTCTAAGTTGCGCTTACGCAACATAAGCGCACGGAACACATTTGAAGAAAACTCGAAAACCCAACGGAGCGAAGATGGCAGAGGACAACACGACGCAGTCAACGGGCGTTAGCACCAGCGCGACGCTGGTGACAGCAGCAAACATCGACGCACTAACGGCGGCGGTAACCCCAGACAGCCGAGACACCGGCGGAGCCGACAGTCACGAAGATCAGTGCCGGAAGCACGCGGTCGCGCGTGATGGACGACGCCCTGGTTTCTTGGGACCTGTACGACTTGTCAGGAGCGGAGAATCCGGATACGCTAGACACTATGAAGAACCACTTTCGTCGCTTCCGCGCGACGCGGAAGAAATACATTGAAGGCGCTGATCGTGAGGGACTTCGTCGCTCCTGGTGTGCCTTCATCCGGCGATGGAACCGGATGTCGCGTGCTGGAGAAAGCTTTGTCGACTGGTTGACGTATCTTGTGGAGATCCTCGCGGATCATTCGATTGGAGAGCTACGCTTTTAAGGTCTGCAACAACGCGTGGTATATGGATCGACTCTGCTTCGTGCACGTGAGAGAGGGATGTGAGTCCTGTGGTACTTCAACCCGTCCGACTCAACGCGAATGGAGGGAACATCTCGCTGAGCGGCCACTCAGCGGAGAGGAGTCGGGATGGATCGGGAAGTACGAGCACACCCTGTCCAGTATGGATCAGGCGGCTAATCGCGGCGGCTCACGCCGACGTTGCACGCGTCGGAGCGCGGCGTCGTTGTCGCCTCCTCGTGCGGGTCGTTCTCGTGGCCGTTTCGATCTCGTTCACGGTCTCCGCGGGGTGACTCGCGGAATTCTTCTTCTCAGGTAGCATGGTCTCATACTCGTGGACCACGTCCGGAACGTCGCGGAGAAGGTTGGCGCGGGACTCCCACGTATCATGTTCTGGGAAATAACCGAGCCAACGTACCAAGTAGCGGCGCGCGGTCGGAACCGCGCGAGGAGCACGACTACGGACGTTTCGTTGAGCGGTCGAGCTGTGGGAATCTTCATGGTCAACGATACGCTCCACAATCCAGCGCGCGTCACCCACCGAGTCAATTATCGGTGGTGGGCCTTCACGATGATACGGCGTACGCCCTGTACGTTCAGGGCGAGGTGGAGGCAGCTTCGAACCGCGCGTTGGACGCTCAGGTTGGGGCTGAGCGGGCGGAAGATCGTGCCTGGCGGGCTGAGCAGATCGCGTCGGAGCTTCGTCAGTCGAATCAGGAGCTGTTATCTCGCCTACGGGGATTGGAGACGCATGTGCTTGGCTCTGCCCAGCAGGGAGATCGTCCGCGAGAGCGGGCGCCAGGGGCTGACGGCTTTCTGGCGCGTCAGGCTCGTCGGGCTGGTCGCCCGACGCATGCTCCGTCTGCTGGATCGAATCAGGAATCGTCGCAGGGAAGTACCGCTTGAGTCGCCCGACGTAAAACGTCGGGTGGAGTCTAAGTGACGACGGGATGTCCAAGGTGTAGGCGTCGCCCACAGCCTTGGTTACACGAAAAGGACCGATGAAGCGTGGGGCAAGTTTGTTGGCGCCGAGGTTGGTCACGGCGGAAGCGCGGATTCCCTCGGTCGATAGGAGAATGCGATCTCCTATCTTGAATACATTCACGTTCTTTCGACCGTGCTTATCAGCTTGTTCCTTTTGCTTGTCCACTGCGTTCTGCAGTGCGTCGCGGACGAACCTTGCGATGGATTGCCTTTGCATGACGAATTCCGCAACTGCCGAGCGATCGGCAGGAAGCACCGAGGGTTTCGGTGTATAGTTTGCCGTGGTAACTTCTTGCTCACGAATCTTGCGGCCTGGATCGATCAAGCTCTGCGACGTCCATCTCGTTATCGGAGATGCAGTATGCCGAGGAGGCTCGATGGACTGCTTGGACGGAGAACGAGTCAGGGCGTTCGCACTGGCTACACCCGAAGATAACCCTGAAGTCGAGTGCGCCGGCAGGCTTGTTGACACCGGTGAGGCTACCGGTGCGTGCTGAGACACCGGTTCACGTACCGGTGATGACCACGACACGGACACGTTGTCCCTAGAGCTGAGCGCAGCTTCAGCATCCATGTCGACCGAAGGAGGTTCTCCCCCACCAAGGGTGGAGCCGCCAGCATCCGTGGGGTGACCCACGGCGAGAAGTGCCGGAACACGTGGGTGGCGTGCGTTGTTCACGAAGAACGGCGTCATACCCGTCGAGGAGTGCTCGGCGTTGTTGAGTGCGAACTCGGCTAGCGGTAGGAACGAGCTCCAGCTCGTGTACGAAGTTGCATAGCTGCGGAGAACGTCTTCAAGGACGCGGTTAACGCGTTCTGTTTGTCCATCCGTCTCCGGATGTGCCGCAGTTGACATCAGCAATTTGGTTCCCAAGAGCTCGAAGAGGCGTGACCAGAACGCGGATGTAAACCGCGGGTCGCGGTCGGACACGATAGACTCCGGCAGGCCGTGGTGACGAAAAATCACGTCGACGAAGTGGGCCGCGGACTCTTCCGCGGTGATTGAGGCCGCCACCGGAACGAGATGGACCATTTTGCTGAAACGATCGACGAACACAAGTACACCCGTGCGCCCGGCTGTATCGGGCGGAAGACCGAAGATGAAGTCCATCGAAATGGAGCGCCAGGCTTCCGTGGCGACCGGGAGAGGGCGCAATGGGGCCTGAGACGTCGAAGACGGTTTGACTCGCTGGCAAGTTTCACATGTGCGGACCCACTTGCGTACCCACTTGTACATGTGCGGCCAATAGAAGTCTCTCGACAGAGCCGCGTACGTCTTCTCGCGACCGAGATGTCCTCCAGTCGGGGCGTCATGATACTCGTGGATTATGCGCGCACGTAGATCAGCGTCGTTTGGGACGACGACTCGAGGTCCATCGAACCTGTCGATGCTGTACTTGAGCAGATTACCGTCCAGTCGATATCGATCGATCTGATTCCGCGTGGTCTTGGACAGGGCACTTAGCGTGTCACTACTAGGAGCACGCAGGTGCTTCATGATGGCGCCGTATATAGGGTCATCAGCGTACGCTGTAGCAATCTCGTCGCCCAGCGGGAGCGTGGGCGTGGTCAACGTCAAGTTGATGCCTGACGACACGCAGACCGCACATTTGTCGTCGTCCTCATCAGCGAGCTGATGTCCTAGCGCCTCACGGGGATCGTAGTCCGGACGCCGAGACAGCGCGTCGGCGAGAATGTTATTCTTGCCCGGCTTGTAGTGAACAACGAAGTTGTACTCGGAGAAGAATGACAGCCAACGGGCCATCCGTTGCGACAAGTGAGGGCTCTTCATCGCTGTCCGCAGCGATGCGTGATCAGTATAAACCGCAAATGACTGTTCATCGAGCAAGTACACTCTGAATTTGATCAGAGCGTACCGCATTGCCAGGAGCTCCTTGTCGTGGACTAGGTAATTCTTCTCGGCTGGCTTCAGTTGGCGCGACTGATAGCTGATAACGCGTTCGTGTTCGTCATCGTCGAACTGCATCAGCGCACAGCCGATGGCAAAATCGCTTGCGTCGCAGACGACGTGGAATGGCTTTGAGTCATCAGCAAGCTTCAGTATCGGCGCAGACGCCAAGCTCTTCTTCACCGAGTCGAATGCAGCTTGGTGGTCCGATTTCCACTCCCAGATCACGTCCTTCTTCAGCAGCGAGGACAGCGGCTGGATCAACCCAGCGTAATTCTTCGTGTACTTGTGCAAGTAATTGGCCATACCAAGCCACTGACGCAACTCAGTGGGGCTTGTCGGCGTTGGCCAAGCACAGATAGACGATACCTTCTCAGGATCCGCGCGTACACCGTTCTTGCTCACGTAGCATCCCAACACCGGAATCTCCGGTGCGCAGAAGACACATTTCTTCAGGTTTGCGTAGAGCTTGTTCTCTCGCATCATCTGGAAGACTTGTCTCAGGTGTTTCAGATGTACGTCCACGGCACTGAGGTTGCCCTCAGCGCGGCTGTGCACGAAGATGTCGTCGAAGTAACTCGGCGCGAAGTCTCGAAGCGGGCGAAGCACATGGGAGACCATGCGGCTGAAGGTGGCAGGCGCGTTCTTGAGGCCCTGTGGCATCACGAGCCACTCCCAGAGCATCCCGCTCGGTGTACTTACGGCGGTGAGAGGTACATCAGATGTTCTCATCAGGATCTGATAGAATCCATCGGTCAGGTCGATGGCGCTGTAGATGACGCTGCCAGCCATGGAGTCCAGTACCATGTCCTTCCGAGGGATCGGAGTCTGCGCGGGGATGGTGGCATCATTCAACTTGTTGAATGCGTGAACGATACGCCATCCCCCTGTGGCTTTCTTCACACATAACGTTGGACTGGAATGGGGAGAGGTACTCTCACGCACGTGACCCGCCTTTCGGCGGCCCTCGAAGAAGTCATCGATCGCTTTCACTTGATCACGCGGAAGTGGCCATTGTCTGGTAACGCAGTACTTCGTACCTGGCGCGAGGTCGATCTCATGCTGAACTCCACGATCCGCCGGTAGCTCGGCGGGGATCTCATCCGGGAAGACGTCGGCGTACTCGCAGGCGGTGTCGTATACGGGATTCGCTGACTCCCGCAAGGCCTCCCAAGACTGCGTTTGGAATCGTTCCTCTCGAGCAGACTTAGGTTCAGCACCTAGCGGACGTGAGCGTACACTGTCCGTTGCGACCGCATTTGCTGCCTCATCCACCGAGACTGCCTCGGCGACCAAGCATACTTGCTCGACGTCTCCAGCCTTGAGGTCCCGAAGAAAGTTCTTCCAGGACAAGCCTGGAAGGCGTGTGATCGCCGCCGCTTCGCGCGGCGGGCTCGCGACTGCGATGCTGCGCGACCGATTCGGGCCTCCTTCCACGTACTCCAGCGCGCTGACCGATTCCATCGGCGGGCTATCGCTGGTCGTGTAGTCTCGACGAGGTTTAAGGCGTCGTCGCTTCGACTTCTTCTTCGACTTCCTCGAGCTTACGCTCGAGTCTGACGCACTGCTACTCGACGATGCATCACCCTCCTCTAGGCGCGGGAGACCGTACTCGACCGGGCCGGAAACACGCGGGAGCCCCTGCTCTACCGCGGCATCGTTTGACGGGAGCCCAATGTGCTCGACCGCCGAATCGTTCGGCGGGAACCTCTGCTCTACCGCCGTCTCGTTGTGTGGGAGCCCCTGCTCGACCACTGTCTCGTGTTGTGGGAGCCCCTGCTCGACCATCATCTCGTGTTGTGGGAGCCCCTGCTCGACCACCGTCTTGTACTGTGGGAGCCCCTGCTCGACCACCGTCTTTGTACTGTGGGGAGCCGCT
>NW_003303744.1:1429635-1476564 GCF_000142945.1 Phytophthora infestans T30-4
ACTGTGACGTGGGGCCAGTCTCTGGGCGCCAACAAGAGGTGTGTGAAGACCTCGCTCACGTCGAATCCACGTCGACGCTTGACTGATTGGGCCAGCCAGTCAATCTCTGGCTAATATCGCGCAAGCCAAGGGATGCCCAGGATGCAGTCAAACGCGTAGTTCATCTCGATCACCAAGAAGTCGTCCTTGCTACGGAAGCCGTCGAACGTGTACGACAAAGACACGTCACGCCGCGCAACGCGGCGAGCCTTACCATCTGCGAGTTTGACTTGGATCTCGCCCGGACCATTCCGGACGCGGACGTTCTTGGGTAGTACCGACAAACACGATGCGCGAAAGAAGTTGTTGGTCGCTCCTGAGTCAAGGAGCGCGCGCAGTGGTCGCCGGGCACCGGTGACGTGGAGGCTGACAATGATCAGTCTCGAGTCGCCCGGCGTAGTGGTGGCATTGGTGTGTGCTTGGAGCACGGGAGGGCTCGAAGGTTGGGCTGCCACCGGAGGGCCCGGTCCTTCGTTAAAGCCAGTAGGGCGCCCCGCACCTACTGGTCCTGGTCGTTTTTTGAATGGGCGACCGAGGAGTGTTCCGCGTCGACGTGAGAGACGACGGGAGCTGGCGCGCGGCACTCCGCCGCGCGATGACCCTTCTTCCCACAGCGGAAGCAAATGAGGGGGCGATTGCTTCGCCCAGCGCTGCCGCGGTAGGACCCGCGACGTCGATTGCTCGACGCGTTGATGGCGTCGATCTCCATGGGCTCGGAGTAGACTCTCGGGCTTCCGCAGGTATGGCTGCGGCGTACGATGCAGCGACCATGTAATCCTCGCGAATCGCGAGTGCAAACGATTCCTCGAGAGAGGAGGGCTCAGCTCTGGTGAGGCAGTAGCGGGTCATACCCTCGCGCATGCCGAACACAAATACGTGGACTTGCGAGGCCATGTTGATTGGCTTGGTCACGATGCATGACGCCAGGTGTCGCGTCTTCTGGACGTAATCACGCATGGACATCTGCCCTTGCCGCAGAGCGAAGAACTCTGCGCGAACGCGAGACTCATCTTGCGGGGGCTCGAACGCGAGGCGCAAGTCGCTCTGGAGAGTTTCCAGAGTCGGGAAAGCCTCGGGGTCGACAACCAGCTTCCCGAGGGCCCATTCTTTGGCCTTCCCGGTTAACCGGGAGAGGAGGAAGTTCATCTTGGCCGATGACGCCTCGATGCGTCGCGAGGCGATAGCGATGTCGATCTCGCGGAACCACCGATTTAGCGGAAGCCGGTTTTCACCGGCGCCAGAATACGTAGACGTCTCCATCTTGACGACGTCATTCTGGGATGGACGCGAGGGAGTTGACACCCGCCGATTCGCATCGGCGAGCTCGCGTTCCATGAACTCTTGTGCTGCAAGACGTTGCTGGTCGGGCGTCGCTGAGCTCAGCAGCGATGCGACGACAGCGTCTCCGGACACCGCCACGAGGCGGTGAAGCGCTTCCCACTCCACGCGAGTGAGATGGGGGAATGCAGCATGCTCCAGGGTCGCCCCGGAGATCTGGACTTGGCTCATCGTAGACTTGGTCGTTGGAAGGACTACTAAGTGCTACCAGGTGTAACGGGGTAAGAGATACCGTTACTAGCTTACACTGTAATGCGGAGGAAGCTCGCAATAATAAAACCAAGTCTTAGGTTTGTGTCAAATTCAACTCTGATTTATTTAGGACCAGGGCGGCTACCCCTGGCCTCGTGTGAACCAGTCAAACACATGTCTATATCTGATTGGTCAATAAGTGAGTCTGGCTCCTCACTATCAACCAATCAGATGATGACACTTTGGCACACGCTACCCGTGTGCCACTTTACCTACTTATGTAATAACTAAAGAAATATCTACCTACTTATGTAATTGGAGTTGGGCCCATTACACGGCGATTGCAAACTAAGCAGGAGCCACACGTTGTCACTAGCACAGAGCCCGGGAACTCAGCCATCTCCCGGTTCTCGAGTGCTGTATACACTACGCGACAGATCACATCGGACACCCACTTACAGTGCTCTAGCGCCGTCAATACTGCGAGTTAGGCCATACTATTTAAATATATGCGAGTTGTTGACAGTAGGAAAAGCCTAGTAGCGCTAACGAGCGTAGATTCGGCCGCTGAGGGGGACCTCCGATACAACTTTCCACTTTCAGCTCCACGACAGATCAGATCGGACAGTACAGACTATACAAAAATCAAGTATATTTTAAAGCTGAAAATTTGTGGCTGCAGCGCGTGTACCTGGTGGGTGGCTGCCATGAGCGTGGAGTGCATGGATCATTCTAAACGATGCCGAAGACCAAGAAGCCTCCATTAACCGAGCGAGAGAGGGGAGGATTGACGGCCTCTTTAAAGCTGGAGCCTCTAAGCACATTATCGCGCGCAGCCTCGGCCGCAGCCCCGACACCATCTGCCGTGCACTGGCTCTTAAGCCTCTACCCAAGGCACGCGAGACCGCGAAGCCCCCAAACGAAGCGGAGCGCACCCAGCACTGACGGACCGCGAGGTCAGGCGTCTTGTGCGCACTGCATCGCGTGGCGAGCACTCGGCGGCGCAGTTGAAAGCCGAGTTGGACCTCGACGTGCACGTGAGGACCATCCAGCGCGTCCTCTTGAGGGTCAACTGGCTGGTCTACACGAAAATGGTTAGCACGCTTCCGCTGAAGCCGGAAGACATGGCCGCACGCTTCACGTGGGCAACGGAGAAGCTGTTGCTGAAAGACGCCGGGATTCCACTATCTTCTCTGATGAGAAGAAATGTAACCTCGATGGGCCCGACGGCTTTCAGCAATATTGGAGGGACTTACGCCGACCTCCCCGAAGGACCAAGATAACGCAAGCAGGGGGAGGATCGGTAATGGTTTGGGCTGCATTTAGTGGGCGGGGAAAGTCCCAGCTGGTGGTTTTGAATGGGAAGCAAAACTCGGACGGCTATGTGTACACGTTGTTCGAGTTTTTGCTTCCCTATGCACATGCCAACTACGGTCTAGACTATATCTTCCAACAAGATAATGCCAGCATCTACACCTCAGCCCGCACTAAGGACTTTATTGCGGACCAGGAAGTCAAGATGCTCGACTGGCCGTCTAAGTCACCCGACTTAAATCCTATTGAAAACCTATGGTCAATAATGAGCCGGCGCGTTTACAGGAGCGGTAAGCAATTCGACAAGGTGTGCGATCTGAAAGAAGCCCTATTCAAAGCTTGGAATTCCATCCCTCTCGCTTCGCTGCATTCACTGGTAGAGTCAATGCCGCGTCGCTGCTTAGCGGTTGTTGCCGAGAAAGGAGATAGAACGACTACTAAGGGAAAAATATACTTGATTTTTGTATAATCTGTACTGTCCGATCTGATCTGTCGTGGAGCTGAAAGTGGAAAGTTGTATTGGAGGTCCCCCTCAGCGGCCGAATATGCGCTCGTTAGCGCTACTAGGCTTTTCCTACTGTCAACAACTCGCACATATTTAAATAGTATGGCCTAACTCGCAGTATTGACGGCGCTAGAGGGGTGTCCGATGTGATCTGTCGCGCAGTGTAGTGGTTTATAATAAACCCTACCCATTTGAAATTACCAAAATAAAGCCCTACACCTATATGAAGAACCTTTGTGTTCGTGCAACACAATAGCTTCAAGTGACCCTTCATCATCGATCGCGCAACATAGCTCTTTCCTAAACCTTCGCGCAACACCTCTCTTCAACAATCTTTTTTGCCAATCTACGCTCAACCCCATGGGTTGAACCCATTCATTCCCCAATATCCTGAGTCTCAACCATATCCATTTTCTGCTAATGATCGTTCCTGTGATCGATATCTCTCCTTTTGTGAATGAATTTGTAAGCCCCAAAGCTCGTGACGAAGTGGTGAGCCAAGTCGCAGACGCTTGTCGCTCCATCGGCTTCCTGATTATCATCAACCACGGCATCGCTTCGGATACAATCGCTCAGGCTTTCGAAGCCGCGAGAGACTATTTCGACCAACCGTCGAATGTCAAGAAGAAAGTAGCCATGAGTCCCGAGTATCCTTATGGCTACGAGAGTGCCGAGATTCTGTCCAACTCAATCGAGAAAGATGATGGCAAAACTTTACCGGACTTGAAGGAAACGTTCCAAGTCTGTGTGGGTCCTGACGGACGAGAACCCACTATCCCAGCACAGTGGCCAGAAGGACCCAAGGGGTTTCAAGACTCCATGACGACGTATTACCGCAGTGTAGAGAAACTTGCAGCGGTTATGATGCAGATCTTTGCGTGTGCGTTGCAGCTTCCCAGTGACTTTTTCGACAAGAAGATCGACAACCACATGTCATCGCTTAGGATCCTGTAAGTCTGAGCCGCGTGTTGGTATGATACCAATGCTATCTAACATCTAACTGTCGTTAGAAACTACCCTCATCAAGAAGAGGAACCCGGGACGACGCAGATCCGAGCGTCGGCGCATACGGATTACGGTAGTTTGACGATCTTGGCGGTGGATGACGCTCCTGGTGGCCTGCAAGTGAGAGATCTACAGGGCGAGTGGCACGACGTCAAGGCTCCTGCCAACTCGTACATAGTCAATCTTGGAGACCTGATGCAACACTGGACCAACGATCAATGGCGCTCGACCATGCATCGCGTCATCAACCCACCATCGGGGTGTAAGAACAACCGACGCCAGTCGATCGCATTCTTCCACAATATAAACGCGGATACAGTTGTGGAATGTATTGAAACCTGCCAGTCTCCGGAGGACCCGGCCAAATACCCACCAGTACTTGCAGGGGAATACCTCATGGCAAAGCATAACGCAGCTATGGGCAGCTAAGGTGGAGATGGCTACATGTTTTTTTTCAACTTAGTATTTTGAAGTAGTACCTTCAATAAAATAAATAAACATTCGCAACACAAATATTGGGTTAAATGTATTGTTGTTCCAATAGCAACTGTGGTCTACTAGCTCGTGTGTCTACATGTTTCGGAGTGCCTCTTCCTCCTCGTGCTCCATACGCATGGCGTCCTTAATGGCACGACTCTCGGCTTCAACCCACCCCTTTTCAATGTCGTCGTAGTCAGCGGGGTCGGCAAATTCAATGCCGCGCATCTGGGAGAATTTCTCAAGAAAGCGGTGGCTCTCCACCTGGTCGTACTTCTCAATGAGCAAGTTGAAGGCGTCCGCCTCCGGGATCCCTTGCTCGATCAGCGTCAGCTGTTCGTCGGCGAACTCGTAGGCCGTCTGGTTGTCCACTATGCCGTCGCGCTGTTTCATGTAGAGCTCAGCCAGTCGGTCCTGTGGGAACGTGATGACTGGCAGCTTGTCGCGGTCCTGGCGCGGCACTGGCGGCGGTGGGAAGCGGTCCACCATAGGAACCCACGAAGGACGACGCATGCCGCCATTGCGGGACAGGCCCTTGACCAGGCGGACCATGTCCATCGTACGCTTCCGAGCTCGTCCCATGCTGACAGTCTAATTAGCTTGTGAAAGGCTCTCAGAGCCGCTCTTTATTATGGTCTTTGATTGGTTGAAATGTTTTATTTTAACTTTTTCAACCAATGATTAAATGCTTTTGGAATGAATTTGCAGTACTTGAGTACGCGAGATGGCGGCGACGCGGAGGCTGCGCTTGGAGCAGCTTCAGCGGCTTTGTGACGACGGCAAGCGCGCGGAACTGCACTCTGCTATCGCGACGTACTCGACGAAGGAACTGCGAACGTTATGTGGCGGTTTTGGCGTCCCTGCGCAGAGTAAGGAGTACGCTGCGTACCAGTCAAAGGCAGGGTATTCTGAGCTGCTGATCAAGCTACTAGAGGCGAGGGCTGCACGTACAGGGCTCACGGAATTTGTGCCAATTAACGCAACACCATCGGGACGCACTCGAAAGACTAAAAACTGTACGCTTCGACTAATTAATGTGATCTTCTCGACTGAAATGGGGCCTTTTCTGGCGGACCTAATGGATGACGTATCGAGGAGGAAGAGGACGGTGGACGGCGCCAATCCGTTGTGGGAAAAAGTCAGGACAGAGTTCTTGAGCTCTAAAGCTGAATATGCCAGGATACGTTATCCTGACGATCCAGTATTTGCCGACTTTAACCTGGGGTTGCCAGTTGCGCATTCAGGCGAGAAGCTGCATAAGATGTGGGCTAAGCTGGGTCTAGCGTATACAAGTGTATACACACAGTTTAGTCTGGAAAGAATGTCTCCCAAGGACTGGTCTGTGTGTGCGGGACGAACCGATGTATACTACTTAAGACGCTGGCTGAATGACAAGCCTGAGTTGCTCTCAACTGTCTGTAAACCCCCAAGAGAGACGGACGTTGTGCTTGCATCATCAAGTGTATCTTACTATGGGCAAAGTCTTTCGCAGTTTGTGCAACCGAGTGCACAGTCGAGTATGGAGCCAGCGATGGAGGGCGATGAAGGTGAAAGGGTGATGAAGTCTATCAAGCTGGCGTATGACGTACTGGCGGTGATGCCTGCGGCTGACCGCGGCTCGGAGATTGAACAAACCGTTCGACGCAGATTGAATCGGTGTGCGAAGCGGTTAAAAACGCTCGAAGATGAACACGATAAACGATGAACGTGGCCTTTTACTTATTTATTCACTTAGTTTTTGTCTCATGAAATATGAAAGACCAACATGACCGCATCGAAGTTTGAATGATCTAAACTTTGAGATAAATTTCATAACACACACAAAAATGTACCTAACTGTAAATAAGGTAGAGACAGGTCTTCTCCTTACTGATGACATTCGCACCGCTGTATCTCCGTCTGTATCCGGTTGCAGTGCATTTGTAAGGCTGCTCAAGTGCTTGAAAACCCGTAGAACTATTTAATCACGCTCACAATGCGATGAATAATGTCGTTAGGGCGGCTTCGGCTTGTGTCAATGGTATCACGCCACCGACGTGCGTCTGAATGTCATACTACATGTACACTACAAATTTATCATACTAAGGCTTTCTCCACTCGCACAGCTCGAGAATCGTGAGCTCTACCACGACATGTCGCTCAAGTACTTGATGACAGCCGTTCCACAGCTGCTCGCAGCTTTGTTGCTGCTCTACTACGCCTGCACTTTTTCAAGAGCCTCAAGTGCCTTCATACACCGCATGCTTGTAAACTCCTGTCTGCATCAAGGCGTAGCGAGTCTCATGATGGCTTCACTCCTGTTCTCGGCCTTCCACGTGTCGCTCAGCGTGTGCTGCTCATTTCCAGCTTTCTGGTACGCATGCAACTTACTTCAAGCCATCGGACTCTAATTGTCGTGTGAATGTTCCTAGTCCCGTAGATCCAACAGCCTCGCAGCTCAGTCGAATCGTGGCCTGTCCGGAGTCCGTAGCGCACCTCACACACTACAATCTGTACCCAAGATTAATCCACTGCTGCGCTACGTTCACTATGTCGCTCGCCTTATGCAGCATCGAGCCTGCACACATCGCGAAGGACCTCAACTCAAGAGTACGTCGTGCCAAGTTCAGCACCTTCTCCCGACGTGAAACTGAGCACGAAGCTTCTGCTTTTGTTGTCCTCTAAACGTCGCTCACAAAACCTGCTCTACCAGCAGAGAAGAAACTAATTAAGCCACCCAAAAGTTGCTTATTTGATAGTTTTTATCACTGTATCAATGCACCAGTTGAGCCCAGGGATCCTCGAGAAATGACGGCTGGAAGAACACTCTTCCGGGCCCGTTATTCGTGGCATACTGTACTTGTCGAGGACGCAATTCTTCTCTCTGTCGGTCTACATACTTCTCTTTAGTAGCATCACCAGATGCTGCTCCATTTGCTGTCTCCAACCCCTTCCACGGGTCCTCCAAGAACGAAGGCAGGAAGAACCTTGACGCGTCACGCACGTCGTCACTCGGCCCTCTCTTGCGCTTAGAATGCGAATAGTTTCTGTTGTAGCCGCGGTTCTGTCTGTAATTCTGCTGCTGGAAGCCTCCACGCCCCCTTCCTCGTCCTCGCCCTCCTCGTCCGCCGCGACGACCACCTTGCTGGTGCTGGTTCGGCGCTGGCGGCTGTATCTGCTGCTGGAACTTGGGCTGGCGCTTTTCCATCTGACGCATCATGGCCTGAAGTTGCGGCGGCATCGGGGGTGGAGGGCCTGGCGGCGTAGACCCGGGAGGTGGCGGTGGCTGCATGTCAATTGATTTTTATCTGAAACGTATTAATAGCCATTTTATTTTTATTAAAATAAGCACCTACAAAATGTAGCACTATAGCAACTTTATGTTTACCACACCATTCACCAGTCATTCCTGGCCTGCCGTATCGAAGTGATCTCGGAGACGTCGACCGCCAAGTGAGTAGCTCCCCGCACTGGAGGCAGTTCATTCCGCCACTCGCTCCAGAGCATAAGCCTTCCCTCTTGCACTTCCGATCTCGCAGGCGACAGTCTTGTTGAAGCTTGTGCGTGCCTGTTCCTTTGTGGCTTAGTGACGACATCGCCAACATGAGCCACTACGGCCCGCCGCCCAATGGCTTCCCACGCGGCCCACCTCAAGGTTTCCCACGCGGAGCCCCGCCGCCGTTCGCCGCGCGAGGACCGCCGCCCTCCTTCGCGTTCCGAGGACCTCCACCAGCTTTCCAGGGCCCGCGCGGGCCTCCTGCCGGGATGGCCCGCCCACCGCTGGGCCTGAATATCCCTCCGATGATGGCTACATCTAGATTCCAAGCCCCGCCATCACCAGCTAGCACCGGACCAGTGCTACCTCCAGGATGGAATGAATACAGGACACCACAGGGAGCGACGTACTACTATAATTCTAGTACAGGGGTAAGTACGTACGACTTCCCGACCCAGGAGCAAAAGACCCAAAAATGGGTGGAATACAAGGACGAAGCCTCCGGAGCCTTCTACTATTTCAATAAAATCACGAAGGAGACGGTGTGGGACCAACCCGAGGAGTTTAGGATGCAAAAAGCTCGAGAACAAGTAGCCAAGATGACGAGCGAAGCGCTCCAAGCAGCCACTCCAGTCCGGAATCCATTCCCGATGCCGGTTCCCGTTCCCAGTAGCGCTGCCTCGACCGAGAAGGAAGACGAAGACGACGAAGAAGAGATCAAACGACAGGAGGCACAGACACAAGCTCGTAAGAAGCGCAAAGAGATCCAGGAGCGCGAACAAGCAGCCGAGTTCGCCGACATGCCGCGAGCTGAGAGAATGGCTACATTTAAACAGTTTCTGGAGGAGAAGCAGATCACGCCCACTTTAAAGTGGGGCGACGCTCAGCGCGCGATCAGCAAAGACACGTCCATGTCCAACGATCCTCGATGGAAGTTTGCATTGAGCACTGTGGGCGAGAAGAAGCAAGCGTACGCGGAGTACTGCACACAGGCCAAGAACCGCGCGACTATCGAGAAGCGTCGACTCGTGAAGAAAGCGCGCGAGGAGTTTATTGAGCTTCTAAGTCTCTTCGAGTCCAGTTTGGCGCCTCCTTCCCGACGTCGCCAAATGTCGTGGGACGAAGTGAACCAGAGTTCTAATTTCTACGCCATGCGGAAAGATGCGCGCTGGGTAGCCATCGACGAGACTCGAGAGAAGCAACAGCTGTTTGTCACTTTTATGCAAGATTTAGAACGCAACCAGAAAGCGCGATTGGCTAAACAACGCGATGCATTACGAATAGGGTTCATGACGCTCTTACGTCAGCGTGCAGACTCGAACCAGTTAGAGTTGGGGGGACACTCGAACAAGCGTCTGGATAGCGACTCGAAGCGCCGTGTGTTGGATCTATTGGAGCAAGTGGAACTACCGGGCGGAGAAGGGAAAGTGGGCGAAGACGCGCTGCGGATAGTCGACCGCCATGATGTGTACGACTGGGCTGAGGATTTCTTACGAGAACGTCGAGAACTGGAACATGCGAAGAGGAAACGGGAGCGAGCTGAACGTGCTGCACGAATCGAGAAACAAGGACGCGAGTTGAACGAGAAGCTTCAGGAACTGGCAAATAGTCAGCAACTGACGGTGGGGAGTACGTGGGACGAGTTCTCGACGCAGTTTTTACAAGCTGCTAGTGAGCAAAGAGCCAAGGAAGAGAAGGAGGAAGAGAACGACGAACAAGATGACGACGATATCAACTGGAGAGGACAGAGACGCATTTTTGACAAATTTGTGCGTCGCCTGCGTCGCTCTCTGGAGCCTGCAGCGTCTGCGATTCGTACGCACTTGGATCGTAGTGGCGAGCCGCCGTTACGAGTGACGGAAGCCACGACGTTCGCCGTCTTTATCGACGCGCTTGAGAACGGTGTGGCTCTAGCGATAGACAGTAACGCGCCTGAAGAAGGCGAAGAAGGAGAAGAGTCTGGTGACGTCAAGATGAGCAACGGAGACGAAGAGACTGAAGAGGTTAAACTTAAAAGTGAAGAGGTTAATGCCGAGCTGGAAGCAGCTGTGAAGAAGCAACGAGAAAGCGAGGACAAGAGCTCGGTGGAGTTCCCGGAATACGTTCGTCAAGTGTACGACATGTGGGTGGCTATGGCTACAGAAGAGAGTCGAAGAGAGCAGGAAAAGAAGGCCCAAACGACGTAAGAGAAGGCGTAAAGACAGTCACGACCCCGAAGATGAAGACGAAGACCGACCACGTCGACGTCGTCGCTCGTCGGCTGATGAGCTGGAGGGCGAGAAAAGTCACAAGAAACGGCGAGGCCATCGATCTAGAAAGCGACGTCGTAGTCACGGCTCTGCGTCGGCTTCGCGTTCCAGATCTCGTTCTAGATCTGAAACTAGAAGGGAATCTAGACGAAGTCGATGTTCCAGATCTCGCGACCGTGATGCGCTGCCTCCTAGTTTAGCTGCTGTCGGCGCTAAGGCTGCGGCGGATACAGCGACGACTGAGCCGTTCTCGCCACTTCGAACGCCGTCCAAACCGCTGTCACAAGCGCAAGAAGCTGCGAGGGCCGAGGAAATTATTCGTCAGGCGAGGTTGAAGATGCAAGCGAAGGGAAAGAGCAGCTCTGATGAGGAGTTGGAGGAAGGGGAGGAGCTGGAAGAGGGCGAAGAAGAGGAATAGACACAAGTAGCATCGACAGGTATTGTAAGGCCATACATGGGTACGTCAATTATCATTGCAACAATACTACGAAGTACGAAGTAAAACTGAAAAAGGATCTTTTTCAGTTGCTTTCTTGCATTTGCAAGCAAAATGCAACTTGATATTAGCTTAGTGAAACGTGCTCCAGTTGCATCGCATGTACTTCGAAGTAGGTAAAGTTGCGTGGATTCTTGCTCTCACACCGAAGTGCAGCTTCATGAAACATACAGTAACTTCGGTTTTTCCACTTCAGAAAAAAATCTTCAGTTTGTTTGCCTTTTGGTGCAAACATTTGTGTTGGTGCCACCTTCCGAAGACATGCACAGTGCAACTCCCCGCTGTCACCACTGGAACGTGAGCTTTTTGCTTGCTCCAGCGCTACGCTGGACTCGACACGACCGCCATGTCACTGTCTCTCTATCGACGTATCCTGCGTGTAGCAAGAACATGTAAGCCGACGCAAGCCTGATGGCTGGATCATGCCATGTAGCTTCCAAATATGATCGACAACTGCCTTGAGATTTCATTCCCATTCTCACAAACGCCCTGCCGACCATGTTGCAGGGGAAGGCGGCTTCGAGGAGCAAATTTGGATCCGCGAGGAGGCCAGGTACGAACTGTTATGGTGACGCGCAAAGCCGCGGTGCAGTTGTTCTTCCAACTTTGCCATGCGCAAGTGTTGCGTTGATACCGAGAACGTTCTCGCAGTGGCAAAAAGTGGAAAATGTATCTGAACTCTGGCCTGCAACTTTGTGTAGGAGACGCTTTGAGGAGAACCGCACGTTGAAAGACCCCGTTGCAATCGAAGACGCAGTGCGCCAAGGCCACAACCAAGTGGATGTGGCGCTGCACTACAAAATCTGCTACCCGCGCCCCGAGTACGTGGATCCAGGCACTATGGGAGGCGAGAGCAATTTCCATCGCCAATCATCACGAGCCAACACGAGAATGGGACGCTTACACAAGAGCAGACTACAGAGTCGCTTTCGTTCAAGTAAAAAGGTAACTTGAGACCCATCCGACACGTGCAAGTAACTTCGAAAAAAACAAATATGAGAAAAAAAGTTTCTTTAGCAACTGGCAACATTAGTCGGATATCATACTTTTACTACGTTATAAACCAACATCGAAGCATGGGGGAATGCTACATGTGCGTTCGCTATAAATTATCTTACTATGCTACTGAACGGAGTCGAGACGCTACGCACACTTGCCACCAATTGCAGGTGAACAGACGGAAAATGGGAAGTGGTGGTCGCCGGATAAAATAAACCGCCACGTGGGGCTCTGCTTCTTTTGGCTTGTGACTTCTCACAGCGCCACCAAAAGCACCGAGTAGATGGAGCATCGGTGCATGGCCAGGAACTGTGGCACGGTGACGTTAAACCCGAGCGCTTGCATGCGCCCCACGAGTTGCACGCCATCCTCCTCCGTGCCGTTGAGGTCGTAGAAAAAATCGCTCGTGAGGTCCACGTCGTTGCGCTGCAACTCGTTCTGCCACAGCTGCAGTAGGATTTGAGCGTACATTGGCACGCTGGAGTGGCGCGGCGGCTTGGACAGCGACTTCCGGCGCTGCTGAGCCTGCTCCTCCTCATCTTGGGCGATAATAAGTGCCTGCACATCGGCCAGCGATGCCAAGCTGCGCGTGGAGCTAGATTTGCGCAGCCCACCGGCCTTGGGTAGGATTGACGAGTGCAACGGGTTCTCCATCATTGACGTGACGTGAGGTGGGGCCTTGGATCGGATCAAGGTCGGGCACGAGACGTGGCCAACTCGAGGCGGATTCTGAAATGAAAGCCACCAAAGTGCAACGACGACATGTTTGCGGAAGTGAGCATCACGACTGCTGCGACAAACGGCACGGTTGGATTTTACGTTAATTTGCGAGAGTTTTGCGTAAAATGTTATCGAATAGCCAATCACATCACTTCGGTTTTGCGAATCGCAGTGTGTCAGACGGTCGCGGCAGACAGAAAGCATCTCCGGTTTGAACAGACGGGCGGATTTTCGTATGGTGGTTGTGGCAACACAAGGCCGGGACGTGGCAGTTAGAACAATACCTGGGTTTTGTATGTAAAATGATGCGAGGGAGCAAAGAAAAGGGCGCTCTACCATCACTCTGCGAAGGAATCCAATTGCCCAAAATAGTCGTTGACATGAATCGACTTGTTCCAGTTTGACGGCAAATTTTCTCCAGGTGAGTTTCTATTCGAAGAAGATGGCCGGTGAAATTGGTCCATTGGAGTAAGCTATATCCGGAGTGACTCACCGACAGGCGTCTGTTTTTACTTGGTCTCACTACAAGTGTTTTAACAGTCTCATATCCCTATTTAGTATGGATACCGGTGCTACATGAAGTGAGACCAGTCGGTGTGAATTCTGCATCATCGCATCGTCGCCGTCATGCCGTCAGGCTAAGTGCACTGTGTTGCTTCGCTATGCCGTGACTGACAGGTGTCATTGCTACCCGATAGCGAAATACAAGAAAACGCGCGGGAATCCGCTCGATTGCGGACGTTTCGCAATGCTCTCGATTCAGTCAGACCTGACGTGCTCTAACTTAGAGCATGTCTCCATCATAAAGGCTATTGCGCCTCTAACAAGCTTTTGACTTAATGACTCGCATGCAAACGAGCTAGGTACTGTACATGAAGTGCAAATCTCCGTGGGGGCTAAAAGGACCAAAACTTGTTAATAATTAGAACCAGTACATGTATGTGATCCCACAATGAAGCGCATTGCTCAGTGCAACACCAAAAACTTCAACCTGAGCTATCGGCCGCCGACCGGTCCAGACTGGACTCCAGTTGGCAACTGACGGCAATGGGAAGCTCGCCGTTGAGAGCTGTTGCTTGCTGCACGTCTTACCAACTTACCACACTCACGCACACTGCCTTTCGCCAACGACAGTGAGCGCTCCAACCGGACGACGACGTTAGTCGCGTTGAGAGCTCGCCAGCTGCAGTCGCTGGGACACAGATAGCGGTCGGCTGTCGATGTCGGGTGCAGGTGAAGGCGTGTCTGTAAGCGATACCATAATCGCTGCTGAGACCGTTGTCACTTGATTGGCGAAGTTCGTTGGTGTTTCTCTGCCAGATATTCTCAACGACAAAAAAACTGAAGCCTTCAGGATCTGAAGGCTTCTCAAGCTCAGATGATCCATCGAGCCGATCAAGACGGAACCTTTTTGCTGCTTCGTGCGTCCCGAGTCGGGACTCGACGTGTCCTCGTTGAAGCGACTATCATAGCGTGCCTGACAGGTGTGGAAGATACTTTTTAGATCGTATTGTTGCATTACCACAACGCCGCCATGTTCTCTGTACATCCTACGTGTACCCTACTGGTAGCCTTGCTCTACTGTGGGGGTGGCAGCAAGTCTCTTGTTTGAACTCGTCGTACTGATTCGCCTGTGATAGGGTTGATCCCTTCGCGTGAGTTGTGGTACTGCAGATTCTGCGCTCGCAACATGGCACGTTGCTTGATCGCAGCATCCGCAGCTTGCAATCGCTGTCCATCCTTCCCATCGTTGTATTTCAGAGTAATCAAATTGAATGGCTCGCCACCTTTGTTGCGTCGAGCTTTGGAGCCCGACGCGCGTAAAGCCTCCCCACGACGTTTATCCTCGGCGGCGGCGGCATCCATTGCGTCCCAGCGTCGCACATCTCGGTTTACAGCCTCACGACGACGTCGATCTTGTTGCATCCGGGCACGCGCACGTGTTCCCTCTCTTGCAGCTCGTTCCTCACCTGCAGTGTCCGAGTGGAAACGGTCGGCGTCGCTCATGAACCCCTGACTCTGAGGTGTGTACACCAACATGGCACTACCGGCAGCAGACGTGTCCACACGTACGAAACCTTCTCTACGCGCACGAAGTCGCTCCTTTTCCCATTGTTCCTTGTCACAAACTGCTTCACGTTGCTCTCGTGATCGTGCGGGAATGTTATTGAACTCGCGCACAGCAGTAGACTCCGATTCCTTGTTACGCGCTGGCATTTTTTGGTTTCTATCCGAAGAAGAAGATCAAGAATGCACAATGGGATGCATCGTAGTGTAGCCATTTTTAGCAGAAGGTATTAAAAAAATACTACTTTATTTTTGTACGGAATAGCTTTCTATTGCATCAAATTGATGCCATCAATACGTATTATTTATTAAAAGCAAATTTTTAATGCTTGTTTTTACTTACATTCTGTAAGGATAAAACCAAATTCGGCTTCCTTATTTATTGCAATAATTATTTAGAAATAAAATAGCCGAATCTGAAGCATTTATTATTTTCCAACCTCTGATTTATAGATTTAGAAATTGGTTGTGTTGAAGCTGTACCCATCTCTAGAAGAACGTGAAAATACACGTCTCGCACTTGTCTACAAGCGGCACGACGCTGTCTTGCCAAGTCACTTGGCCGGTCTTTTGAGCCGATGCCTGTTCATCTGAAGCCCCAGTACCGACAGAAGGGAACGAGTGAGGAGAGACGTCCACTCCATTGACATGAGTTAGAAACACTTCGTCTCGACGCATACCAGCTTCAAAGCAGGGCGACCCAGGTAGCGCTTGCACTACGATCCATTCGTCTTGTTGACGCAGAGGCTTGAGTCCCATTGCGCCGTTCACCTTCGTCACACTGATCGTCTATTCGCAATCAAAGCTGAACCAAAGTCGCACAACCTGAACGAATCCTTGTTGCACCTCGTCGGAGCTCAAATGATACACCCCGTCGTACAGAATCCGAGGACCTTGTTGCGAGATGGCACTGGGACAAGCAGCAGCGAGTGGCAACGTGCATGTTTGAATACTGATAATAGTCACAGGGCGCCCTGCACGTCTGAAATTGTTGATATACCCCCGTGCTCGGTTGGTCGTAACCAGAACATCTTCATACTCTGCAGGTGAACTTTTCATCAGCAGTAATGGCGTTTTCTTCTCTCTAACCATGACAGGCACCCAAGTGCCAATATGAATATATGGCTCCTGGTATCCTTCGACATTGGCTTCGTGGAAGCTTCCGTAAGCTGCATTTCCCAATGGAGAAATGGGCAGTTTATGGTGCATTGCACTCACTCGACGGACCTCCAGGGGTTGGAATGGAGTCGAAGTGCCTTGACAAACGTCACGGATCTCATGATCCGTCTGGATACGGAGCTCGCTGCGTTGACGGAATGGGCTACCGAAGATATCGAGTACCCAGCGCGTGTCAAGTTGGACGAGTCTTTTCACTTTGTCTTCACATTCTTCAGCCGGAATACCGTTCGGAAACGTGTAGAGAGCGATATCGTCAGCTGACCCCACCGCGAACAACTCTTCCTCACTATTAAGTGCGTGAGCTAGCCCCATCTTGACGTCACTCCATCGCTCTAATCCGCCGGCTCGAACTCGAAAGATCCGTCATTCTTACACACCAGCACACGCATTAGCCTGTAGCAGGTGGCACGTAAAAAAAGTTTCAACAAAAGTGCGTGCAACTTTTTTCCGAAAGTAGTGTGCGTAGAACGACGACAGCTTGCAGTGCGGTAGGGCGATCTGCGGTCTCAAGACTCAAGCATCTCTCAGCCAGCTCCCGAACTCCTGTCGGGCATCCTAGCGTGAATACAGGATGCAGTTTACCCGATGCCACGAGATCTAGAATCTCCACATCGCTTAGATTTTGTCTGCCACTTCCAGTATTCTCGTAGGGCGCGGAATGCGTATCAATCTCTGATAAAATGACTCCAAACGCATAAATATCCGCTGCAGGACTGTAGTCTGCAGTGCCCGTGATAACTTCTGGCGACAGCCATCGCTCGTCTCGATGTGAAATATCGATGGTGGACGTACTGGGATATCCTTTTATAGCAATTATAAAATTATCCAGTAGAGCACGACAATCTGGTGAAGAAGACAATAAAACGCTGTGTGACGTGAGATTCCGATGTACCAACGTGGGCTTGAACGCGTGAGCATAAGCCAACGCTTCAGCCACATCGAAAGCGACTTGCAACTTCCAGGCACTTTGAGAGCGCCATCCTTTAAACTCGGTCGTTGTCTCAGCTTTATCCAGATATACACGCAGATTGCCGCCTTCCATGTACTCAAATAACGCCTCCAGACCGTACATTCGACTCCAAATAACGCCCACAAGCGCTACGATTCGTGGATGATCGAGAGAAGCGGCAAGATGGATCTCCTCAGCAAAGTGTTGCATCTCTGACGTTTCACCGAGATCTTTTTGCTGCAATCTTTTACAGACGAGAAATCTGGAGCCACGGAAGCGTGTTAAGAAGGCCTCGCGGCTAGGGTCTCGAGAACGACGCTCGTTGTCGAATTTACGAATGTATTCGAGCTCCTCTACGTTGAGGAGCAACATTTCAAGCTCGTGTTCGTAAGGGAACACATGTCGAGGTGCAGGGTCTCTCGGAGTCGAGTTGGTAGAATGGCGTTCTACTCTTTGATGATATTTGTATGGAGGTGTCTCTTCTGTGGAACTTATCAACTCTTGACGCAGATTGACGATCTCAGATCCTGGTTTTAAACTTATCGCTCGGTGACGAAGATATCGGAACACGAAGATGATACCGAGGATAAAAAGTAGCACGAAGGATGTAGCCATGACCCCGGCGATGAGTGCCTTGTTCGATGACTGTTCTTCTATGGATTCGGGTGATAGCACACATACGTCTAGTGTGTGGCTGCTGGTTTGTAGCGTCTGTGTCGTGTTGCAGATGACGTCGCCAAACGAGTCGACGTCGAATTCGTCGAGTGCTTGGAGAAAATTGAATTGTGCGGCTGTAAGCTTGATATTTGTGAAGTTATTTCCACGTAGATCGAGGCGTCGAAGAGCTCTGAGAGCGAAAATTGCCGGCGGAATGGTCACGAAGTTGTTGTTCGCGATATCACTACGCTGTTTAGTATTGGCACCATGTGAGCTTTTACAATTATTATATCGTAATCAACATGACACTTACAGTGCTACCAAACTTGGCAGTGCACCTTCAAAACTGGCAATGCTGTTTGCAGACAGATTAAGTGTTTTTAGTTTCGGCAGCTTTAGATCCGCAGGAAAAAATCCAAAGAAATTGCTGGATAAATCCCTGTCAACAAAAACGTCAGCAAAGTGATAAAAGAAAGGCTAATAAAACATATATTCAACTTCAAAATGGCGACAGGTAAAATCAAAGTGACAAAACGTAAGTTCAAAGTGACATGACACTGACACTTAATATTTATGGGAGTATTTACGTTTGGAGTTCATTAGATGAAAGAGGCAAAAAGTGGCGGCAACTACTCCCGCCAATTTTGGTGGACGCTGGCTGGCTGTACGGCGTCGATGGAATCAGTGGACACTGTTGCTGCAGTTTGTGGCCGCACTGCCTTTCATTCATTTGGCAATTCTCACTGTGCTTCCTACCCACACAGCAATGCTGTACGACGACGCTACCGTTCGACGGGTTCTCCGTGCAGCTCACGAAGGCCAAGATTGGCGCGATGTCGCGCCATCGTCAAGCTATTCTACGCGTCCCACCGCACCTCACCATCAAGGCGCACCGTGAAAGCTACCTAAAGCTGGCTGCAGACCTCCTCGTACTCGAAGCTATCACCCCAGAACTTTGCTACAAGTGCTCGTTGCACACCATGAAGTTCCATGCGCGTGCGATCCAGATGAAAGATATGCCTGTAGGAGAATAAAGACAATATCAAGAATAAAGACAATATCAAGTTTGGCTTTGCTGGCTCCTATGTTCGATGTCACTTTGAACTTACGTTTTGTCACTTTGATTTTACCTGTCGCCATTTTGAAGTTGAAAAGGTGTAGACTTACAGATTTTCAAGCTCCTTCATTGTGTGTAGATCGTCCGGATAACTCGTCATAAGGCAGTTGGAGATCGTCAAATTCACGAGTCCTGACGGCAACGAGGACTTGAGAATCTGCTCCAATCCTAGATTTGCCAATGTCCTACCAATACACACAATTCGTCAACTAAACTCAAGTCGAATAATCTAATTCAAACATACACTTTTCGCAATTGCGTGTCCGTAGCGAAGAGGTCTTGCGGGAGTTGCATTTTCGCCACTTTCCCCCTTACACTAAAGAGACTCGAGCCTCCAGATAGCACAACTCCAGTCGTGGACTCCATAAAATCCAGTACTTCAATGTGCTGCAGTGCGTCATTGGATTTGGACGGATATTCCGTTGTCAAAATCCCCGCCACCGCCTCCACCTCGTTGCTAAACGGGATAAAAAAAGTATAAACGCTGAAATCGATTGCTCCATTCGCTGCAAAGTCGTCTGGGCCAGTGGCAAAGCACTCATATGCGCAGAAGTCGTCTGCGGTGCAGTTTCCGAGCGTCGAAGCTACAGTCGAGCATTCGCCTTCATCACCAGCAGCATACGCGATGCATGGGCGACCTTGGGGACAGAGCGAGTTGCAGTCTGTTGTTAGCGCCGTTTGGTTCCGCGTACAGGAACCTGCAGACATGGTGGAGAGCTCGTCAAAATCCGTTGTGTGGCGGCGTGGAAGAGTTACTTGAATGGGTTCGCTTTGAAAAATGGGTTCACATTGAAGACGAGCTGCCGCTTTCAGTGCAGCTCTATTGAGCCTATATGTAACAGTCAAGTCGATAAGAATTGCATTACGGAAGATATGATCCGACGGTCTCACTTTACTGAGCACATATCCTCGGTCTCTTCCTATCAAGCTCTTCCTAAAAAAATACCCGTATATTTATTGTCGAAACAAAATACCGGTTAAGTTTATGTGTAAATAATGGTCAGAACAAAATACCGGTACGGTGCGGTACAGCTATTTTCCTCTCATTTCTGCCCAATCCCAAGCCGTTATCGTTATTGAGGTCCGTTTTCTCGAGGAGTTTTTAGCTCGAGCCAACCGCCCAACACTTTTAACAAGCACATTTGTGATCTTCAGACGAAGGTGCCAAGTCCCTCAGCGCGTGCATCCCCAGTCTAAACCATGGAAGACGACGCTCCCACCACTGGTGCGTCCGTCTCCTTTATATTTAAGAATAATTAAATTTGTTCCTCATCGTCTTGCTGTTAAATAATTACGCAGAAGTTGCTGAGCCTGTCGTGACGGAGGCCACGCCCGCTGAGGAGGAGCCGGTGGCTGCTGCTCCCGCTGAGGAGGCGGCTCCAGCTGCCCAGGAGGAACATGCAGCTCCAGAGGAGAGTAAAGAGGCGGAATCTAAGGAGGAGGAGGCCAAACCCGAAGCAGATAGCAAGGAGGAGTCAGCACAGGAGGCTCCAGCAGCCAAACACGACGAGGATGAGGCGAAAGAGGCCGAACCTGTGGGCGAGAGCGTCCAGGACAAAGTGGAAGTGCAGGCTTTACCCATTCGCGCATATTTGGACCAAACCGTGGTGCCAATTCTACTCCAGGGCATGTCAGCGCTTGTGAAGGAGCGTCCACCCAATCCGATCGAGTGGTTGGCTGCTTACCTCCTTAAGAATAACCCGCAAGGCTCCAGTGGCGGCGAAGCGAAGTAATTAGATGACAGCCAGGCCTTGCCACTTTTAACTGCCCCATATTTGCTTCTCAAAATACACCAAAAACTTATCGTAAAAATCAGTGGACTCGTGGATATTTGACTTGAGAATTTCACTTCTACTAAAGCAGATTGGGTGCAGACGAGTATCTTCAAGTGCTTCACTCTCATTGTTCTGTAGCTAGCTAGTTGTCGCCACGTCCACGACCACGACCGCGACCTCCACCTCGCCCACGTCCACGACCTCCTTCGCCACGTCCGCGACCTCCTTCTCCGCGTCCCCCACGTCCCCCACGACCTCCACGACCTCCTCGGTTTCCGAAGCTGCCACGGCCTCCACGACCACGTCCGCGGTTGGCTTGACGGTCTGTAGAACGTAGAAAGATGAATAAAAAATGAGGACACCTTCAGGACAGAAACCTTACCGCGCTTGTTGAAGTCTTCTTCGTTCACCATGTCCAGAATCTACAAGGCAACATAATTCCCCGTATTATATACTGTTAATAGGTATCATCGTCGTTGGCGTTGGCTGTTTACCTCGTTGGGGACGCGAATGTACTTGATGGTGTTGCCTCGAATATAGCACTCGGGCATCTTCCAGAAGCGGTCACCGTCCTACACAAGACAAAGCTGCATAAGTGCTCACTCCCTGTGCATTCTCTTACACATTTAGTACCTTGGAGGTGCAGATGACTTCGCGCAGGTTGACGTTCATCCAGGTATCACAGTTGACGAGGTGTCCATTGTACGTATCTCCATTCTTGAGCTCCACCAGCTGCAATACACGAGCCACAACGCATAACTCAATTCCGCTGTTAGGAGCTATCTATGTCGTGCCCTTCGTACCATGGGGTGGCCCTGTGCCGTCTTGAGCAACGAAAGCGGCAGCTACACACAAGATTTGTTCACACACCCGTTAATATCTCCATCCACAGCGAGCTAAGGCGGTGCATCGTCGGTGAGATACCAATTCAGACAGCACAGGTCTGTCCGGTACAGTCAATAGCTCGCCGTCCGACCGTAACTCACCATATTTGTCGTGTGTAGCACGCGAGTCCGTCTCGCCGTGTGCTCCTTGTGTCGTCTTGTTTGGCAAGGAGCCGAATATCGAAAATAAGGTTCCTCAAAAACATCATTTTCGGATTGCTGACCTAATCCAGTTTGCAATTTCCTAATTTAGGTCGTTGGTGGAACCAAAGAAACGACAAAACCTCACTTTAAAATTCACGCAACTGGAGGAAAGGTGCGTCTTGTCGGCTCTGTGCAGGCCAGAAATGCGGTCTATATACCTTTCCACGTGCTTATCTTCCCCCTCGCGCTTCTCTCGTACTGCGTAACCTTAAAACGGTTGAGATTCGACCCGGAGAAGAAAAGCTGCACCTGTTCTCACTACTTCCAAGTAGGTTACTAACTGTCCGTGTACCTGCTACCAGTCATTCGCAATCATGGCCGACGAAGCAGCTCCCAACACAAACCAGAACAACGAAGAGGACAAGAAGAAGGCCGAGGCCATCACTATCCGAGTCAAGGACCAGTCGGGCGAGGAGACGTTCTTCAAGGTGAAGCCCAACACCAAAATGGACAAGATCTTCACCGCCTACGCACAGCGCAAGGGCGTTCCTGCCAGCGCACTGCGCTTCTTGCTGGATGGTACGCGTATTAGCGGCGACCAGACGCCCAAGATGCTCGAGCTTGAGGACGAAGACCAGATTGATTGTGCACTTGAGCAGGTCGGAGGCTTCCGATGCTAAGACTTAAGGCTTTTGTATGAGTGAGGGGAGAGCACAGTCAAGGAGAAACACAGAAGCAACACGACTCTCTCGTCATTATCTACGCAGGTCGCCTCTACCGTCTTTAAAGTGGCATCTTGTAAGGAGCGACTTGCTGGCTTGCCGACTTCGGGGAACCGTCGTCACAAGTTCTTAACAAGAAGGCATGCAGAGCGATGTGTTAACTTCTAACAAACCTCGACACTGTTAAATGCAAGTTCCAATGTTTCATTTGTAGTTTTGTTTTTCTTCAAACATTCTAGGTAGTTGTATGCATTTCTAAAGGTGGTTCCTCAACCAGGATGGCGGGTTGACTGGAATTGTCACCAAGTCCGTGTCGAAGAGCTCGATGAACTGCTCGTTCTGTAGCCGCACTTTGCTGCCAGCAAACCGTCGGTACTCCTCGAAGATGGACGACAGATGCCAGCCCTGAATCTTGCGTAGACAACCCACCACGGCGCCTACAAATCAAACAATGTCGGCCACCATTATTACTACAGATTGCTCTTCCTCACGTTACCTGTGCGGTCTCGGCCGAGGTGGCATGTGATGTAGAGTGGGTAGTTGGAGCGGTCCAGGATGATGTCCAGCGCAGCGAGCACTGTCTCCTCGGACAATGGCTCCCAGGCCTTACGGCGGCTCTCCATGCGCGTGTTGCCCCCGAGGAAAACGAGCTGGATCTCCTGCTCCTCCACAAAGCTCTGGAACTGCAGGTTGGGCTCCTCCAGCGCCAAATAAATAATGGTGCGCAGGCTCAGCCGCTCCAGGAAGGGGAAGTTGAGCTCGTTCGGCTGCCCTGAGCGGTACAAGTCCTCCTCGATCATGCCGTAGTTGACAGGCGGGATGAAGTACGACATCTTACTCAGCAGCGATGAAGTCTCGAAAATGCTGCGAAAGCGCTAGGGTAACGTTCAGCCTAATAAATAGAAATTCACGAAAGTTTTGTCGTTTCTAAGCTCAAAAGTGTTTATTTTCCTTCGATTTATTTAACATTTCTAACTTTATTTTATGTTGTTGCAGTATTTTAGTTCGCTGTCATTGTTAAGCTTCTTAGGCGGCACGCACGCTCTGGGTCTCGTCGCTGCCGAGCTTTCCATCACAGGAGACATGGTGAAGTTTGGGCATCATGCCACCGGCCACAGCCGCCTTGATGATGCACTGAACGCCGCGTGCACTCAGGAAGTTGTCCTCCAGTCCGAGGAAGCGCATCTGAGGACACTGAGCGCTCGACAGCAACTCCACGACCGGAGCCACGCAATTGTCCGTAATGATATTGCCGCCCATGCATAAGTACTTGAGCTGTTGGCAGCGACCGGCACGTAGAGCAGCCATGATCCGCTTCAGACCGGACTCGCCGATGTAGTTGCGACGGATGTCCAGACGCACCAGCTTAGGGAGCGATCCGACCTTGATCAGCCACGCGACGTCCACTGTGCCCACGTCCGAGAAGCCATTGCCTCCCAGTAGCAAGTCCTCTAAATCCGGACACGAGCCCTTGACCAGCGCAGCACACAGCAGGTGCAGCGCGTTACCGCGACATGTGTTAGTGAACACCGACACGAGACGAAGGCTGCTGAGACGTCGACAGGCGCCGAGTTCGATGCCTTCCGCAAGCTGCTGCACCACTTCCTCTCCGGCGTTATCGTGAGAGATGTCCAGTTCACTGCAGCCCCAGGCGTGTAGTGCCGGACCGGCCTCTTGCTGGTCACACAGCGGTTTCAACGAGTTGAAGACAGTGAGACCGGTCAGGTTAGGAAACTGACATAACAGGGTGGCTGCCGGTTGAGTAGGCACAGCGACGGCGCGTAGTGTGTAGGCCAACTGAAGCTGACGAAGTTCGACTTCGAGTGTCAACACACAGCGAGGTAGAACGCGACGTGCGAATCGGTTAAGCTGCATACACCGGATCGTCTCGAGACCGGGTAGGAAGGCGAATACGAGGCCTAACACTGCCTCATCCATGATAAAGAAAGGCGCATCGTCCTCCATGTTGGAAGTAGTGCGTGGCGTGCAGCTTGAAGTGGATCCGATGCACTCGGCGCGTGGGCGTTTGATGGTGAGTCTGGACACCCCGAAAGGCGTCATGGCTCTGCACTTCCGTTTGCCGAGTTGTGGTACGGCTGTGACGGGGCCGTTGCCCGACATCATGGCAGCGCGCCGGCGGCGCGACACCGCAGCCTCATGGAAGCTCAGCGACACGAGTGATTGTAGTCGACGGCGTAGTGTATTAAGGTCGCGGTACTCGTGGAACGAGGCCGCGCGGGAGTACAGTGACAGCTCGATACGTTTAGCTAGCGACGGCGTGCGCGTGTCGGCGCATGCTGCAGTCTCCACGCGCTTACTGCGAGTCATAGCAATGATGCGTTGGACCATGAGGCGGCGTTCCGGCAAGTCGGCCGGTGACTGCCAGTGCGTCAAGTCGGCAGTGTACCGTTCCGGCAGCAGACCGGCCGGCAGCGCCACTTGGCTAGAACCTGATCCAGAGCGCATCGAAGATGCGGCATTAATAGCTTGAGCTGTGGTAGAAGCAGTGGGGGATGACGGCAACGATGTCTTCGTCTGTGGTTACCGCGGTGTCTACACTGAGGTTGGCCCAGGGCTGGCGCGCGGAGTTCGGGTCGAGCATGCGCGGCGTGGCGCCGCTCTCGGGTAGCTCGCCGCCCAGCTTGGTCACCAGGCGAGCGGTGGCGGGCGTTAGCGCGCCTTGGCGCTCGGATGAGATCTCGCGTGGACTCTGCATCGTAATGAGTTGTGTCCGGCTACCAGCGAAGAGCGCACAACTTGGAGGCGAAGTACGGCCCTGATTTCTTACGCAAGTGCTGTTGCTGGGCGTGGCGCTTCTACAGGTCTGGTCGCGTCCACGAGCAAGTAAGCTATGAGCCTCTTCTCTGCGAAGTAGCTGTCGAGCAGGCGAGCGCTGCGAGTTTGGCAGCCGAATGAGAAGTGAACCTCCACCCGCGACGTGCCCGGAGACGGGGCGAAGAACGCTGAAAAAGCAAGGAAAAGAAGCAAGAAAACGCCCAGCTGCCCCCAACGGACGGGAAGTTTTATCTTATCTAAGTAAATTTGTAAAATGGGTTTAGAGCTTTCCTTATTTTAAATTAGGCTGGAAGTCGTGCGGTGCACGAGTCTTTTTTTTAAATCAGACCAGACTTATGACAGGCGCGAAAGGTGAAAGCCGTTGACGTCTACGTGTACTTAGTCCATTAAACGCATCCGTCTCTCGTTTGCAAATAGACAATGAGCTGGGAGTGAGGTTGTACTGTACAAAAGCCCTCACTCATCGCTAAATTCGATGCAGCAACCAACGAAGCGGGCAGCGAGAAACCAAGTAACACCGTTATTATACCATTTCGCTCGAACTGCTTCTCGAGTCGAGAATCTCTACACATTTCATTGAGGATGATTGGATTGTGACGGCTTGCTACGTAGCACGTAGTAAGACGCCACGTAGTATTAATACGTACAGTCTGTCTGTTACATCTGTACAGAACTTCATGCACTGTACGGGTCGAGAAAACATTAGTACTTATTATTTGTACTTAGATAACATAATTCGTCAACGGACGTGTCGTCCATGGAACCGCGAAATTCCGGGATCGAAGCCTACGGATTCCACACACGTAAAGGTCCAGACCAGCCGAAGTTGACCTCAAGTGAGCCGTTTCGGGTGCCTTATCTTGTTGCCGCTTGTGCAGCCTCGCATGTTTGGAGCTGCCTCCTCGACGCATAAGACCAGTGTTGCCGGTGACTGCAGCCGGACGATAAGATAAAGCGAAGTTTCAATCGAAAGGACATTTGCATCGACGGCGGCCACCAAAAGCGATTCTCATTTGGTGCCAGATGGACGCGCTCCAGCTGCTGTAAGTAACTTGCTGGCTGTCGGCCTGAAGCTCGCGTAGAGGCAGGCAGCTTCGACATCCATTTTGCGGCCAGCTGAAGTTTCTGCTATGCGTCACTTCGGTCGAGCGCCAAGGAAAATGTATGGTGACGTTGCATCGCGCCTGTGGCCATCGGCGGGTGAAGTAGGTAGCAAGATGTTCATGTCTTTTGCTGGGGTCGGGTTCCGCTCCGAGGCACATTCTCAGCGACGGCCGTTGTCCCACTGGTGGGAGTGATGGAAGCGGTACGATCGGCGCGGTAGGTAAAGACTGTTGCGGTAGCTCAGCTGCAGCCTAAACGGAAGAGCGGAGACTGTGAAACCATTGTTAGCTTTCGCTGATTTGTCGCCAGCCAGTGTGGCTGCCTCGCAGATGCTATATGTCGTGGCGTGCGAAACGGAGGCTTCGATGAGTGCTGCTGCAGCTGGCCTCGGATACCCGGATACTCCGCCACTGGCGGCGCCAGGCCACGGTGGCCTGATTAAAGGGGAGCTGTAGAATAGGGAGAGACTTTGATCGCGGATGGATCAATAGAGAGCGCAGTGACTGATTCGCGCAGTTTCGGGCGGTGTGGACACCGACCGATGGTCGAGCTGCAACACGCACACAAGTGCACCTTCCCGACGCCGGGGGAAGCACCGGAAGACGGACGGAATGGGTGAAGTCTTTGGACGGCAACCAAGAGCCCATGCTGCCAGGAGTTAACGTTCTTTTAACACCTGTCGTTTTTAGAATAAATGCAAAATTAGAAATACATGTATTCTCTGGTCTAGCAAATCGTTTCCATTTCAAAAACGCTAAATGTGCAGTAAAGCCTCATGAAAACATGCCCGACGATGGACAGATTGCCCATCTTCAAATTGCCTAACATTTTACACAGGCTCGTATTGAGGACTTTCAAATATTCATATTCCTCCGAAGAAAGGACCCTTTGCTGAGCAATTTGACCGGCAAATTGCTGGTCAGATTTCTTTTTACCGCTAGCATTTTCTATCACAGTGGCTGTTGCAGTGAGACCATGTTTTAACACCAATTCCGTGCAAGAAAGTGTTCTTCGGCCGGTCGATCGAAATTCTTTTTTAAACTGCTTCCTGGATCGACCAATACGACCCTATTTTACCACAAGGTATCGTTGAAAAGCTAAGAGGTTGGAGCTTTCCGATCGCGAGAAATTATTCAGTTACAGCTGAGAAATTTCGCAATATCTGCAATTTAATACAAGTAGTAGACAATATGGTTTCCAGCCGGACCGTACTTCCATGATTAATCCTCGATTCCAATTTCTATCTTAATTCAGTAGACATATGGGGAAGATACTTGAGAGAGAGATCAGACAAGTCTATTTGGTCAGTTTATCGGCGATTAGAGGTCTGTTTGATCCGCAGCCTGACTAACAACGCTGGTGCCTGAAGGTCCGGTGGCTGAGCTTGGCTTGGCTCCGTCGGAGGTCTCTCTGTCGGTTCTTGCTCCATTCTCCTGTGACAGAGAAGAAGCATTGTGCCCGCCCGCAATGTTGCAGGATTGCGACGTTTTCGTTTTGCAAGCGCCTGGATCTGACGGTTGCCAGTCTCCCAGAGCTCCTGCACACTTCCTGCAATCGTCACCTCTTCGTGCTTAAAAACCACCCTGTTCCGCTGTATCCACAGACTCGTGATGCATATGGTGCACCAGACACGCCACAGTCGATTCCATGTCTGCTGATAGTCCTTTGGTTTATCCGGGTGCTCAGTTCTCAAGAAGACCTCCACTGTTGATGATATCGCTGGTGGGGCTCGGCTGGCACAGGACCTCTGAAATTTCCCCATGTGCACTAGACCCCATTGGACCCCTGTCCAATGTGCCACTAAACGTTGCCAACAGGCCTGCGCGCAGGGGCAGTCCCACAGGATGTCCGCCAGGTTTTCCTTCGTGCCGTGACACCTTGGCTGCTTCCTACAGCTGTTGTCGATGAGTCGGCCTTCATGGAACAGGTTGAGCTGCCCGAGTGCCGCGCGATACCCCACCCAAACTTGGTACTCCGTAAGTTCGTGACCATGAGCCCATAGTGTTGTCGGCGTTTGGTTTAAAGCAGCTGCGTGCCACTCACTTTCTGCTGCGGCTTGCTCTAGCCTAGTGATCACCCCGGCGATTGTGGGGCCTTCTCCTCTGTTGCGCCGAAAGAATTGCTTTTTGATGGCCGCTAAGACGTGCTTGTTCGCTATAGTGTCCGGCACTGTCCATGAGAAGCCATGGAGGGTCGGGTGTGCTTGAAAAACTATGCTTCCTTCGGTCTCGTGCTGTTGAAGCCGACCAATATCCTGCTGGGTTTCTGCGGTCCCCTCTCCGACTGCCCGGACACGCCAGTGAATTCCATTAGGCATCTGGTCCATAATTACTGCCGGGGTCCCGCTGTCGCTTTCTGCGCTTGCGACGCCATGGATAGTGTGCGCTCCAACCACCCTCCATGGAAAATCCTGTTGGAAAGAAGGTGGATGCCTCATGACTGCTACGCCACGCACTTGCATCCGTTCTCCTAGTGCCAATCGCGGACTACTGCATAGAATAGCTATGGCCCACCGTTGCAATTTAGCTGCTTGATGTCGGCCTGAATCTGTGTGTGGTATCGTCATCTTGTATTCCCGTTCCGCTATACAATGCCGCTATCGGCGTCGGTTGGATTCGATCGTACTTGGTCGGTGTCAACATCCTCCCTGTTTGGTCATAGATATGAGGGTTGTCCGTCCAGTAGTAGCTGGGCCAGAAAACTTTGTCTTCCTCCGACAGTTCCTCAAGTAGGGGAGGGAGTGGGTCTCGTAGCTCAAGATACCATTCCTCGTCTTCCAGCCAGCTCTCAGCAGTGTCCGCCAGTTAATCAGCTCGTGCTGACGCGCAGTTCTCCGGTTGACGGGCAGGGCGCGAGGGGCTATCCAGCCACCGATCAAGCGTTGTAACCGGTTCCCCGGCGTCATTGTCCGGGAGCCGGTCCTCTCACCTCCGACCTGCGTCGGCGAGACGCCTGCAGCCCACGGATGCTTCGCTCCTCGGAAAGCCCACTGTTTCCACGCGTCGTAGTACGTGTCATGCCGTTGGATAAGCCACTGCATGGTGTGTTTGACCCGCTGTGTCTTACAGGCTATGGCGATTGATGCCAACCCGACTCCTCCAGCCTGTCGAGGCGTGAATAGGAGGCCCGGTTTGACCTTATGCCTACTGGGTTCGTGGCCTGTCGAATGATGCCACAAGAATTGTTTCTGAATGTTGCGCAGTTGGCGATCCGCCCACCTTGGCATTTCGAACACCGCTGCCTTAAAGAGCACCGACGGTAGCATGATCACGTTGAGCAAGAGTACGCGTGTCTCGACACTTTGGGATAATTGCGCCGCTGTTGCTAAGCGTCTCTGGACAGCGCGAATCCGTGTCGCCCAGTTCACCTCTGTCAAAGGGCCGGTCCCGACTTGGTACCCCAAGTAGCGCACTGTTTCCCCCATCGGCACTACCGGGATCCCGCTTTTATCCACTTTCTCCACTGCCGTATTTAGAAAGATCGCTTTACTTTTGGAGGGCTGGACCTGCAACCCTGACAGCTCTCCAAAGCGCTTTACTTTCTCCATCACGCGGGGTAACTGGTTTGCTTTCTGCAGGAACACGGTGGAGTCGTCCACAAATGCCGAGAATTTGTGGACCTCCCCTTTCCGCCAGGTACTGCGATCCCTTCCAGTCCCGGGTCCTGTTGAATAGCTAGTGCCAAGATTTCTGCCGCTAGGATGAACAGCAGAGGCGCCAGCGGACAGCCTTGCCGGATACCTGACTGAACGAGGACCGGCTCCGAGAGCTCACCGCTCACTAGAAATCGCGCCGTCGTGTCTGCATGCAGTCGTCGCAGCATGTCCACAAATTCTTGCGAGAAGCCAAATTTTCGCAATGTAAGAAACAAAAATTCCCGCGCCTTTGTCATAAGCCTTCCGAAAATCCAAAATTAAAATGAGCCTGCTGAGTAAGTCCTCCAGTTCTGGATCCGAGGTCGCCGTTTGCAAAATTGCCAGCATCATCATCACCGTTTTCATCATTTGGCGTCCATGAACGAATCCTTGTTGGTAAGATCCAATAGAGAGGCCCAGGAAAGAAAAACTCTGGTTGGGGGAGAAAACCAAAGAAGAAGTCCCCATAACCCACTGTTGCCCTATAACCATCATTTTGTCACAATCTGTAGCTGGTTTGGAGCAATGAGATAGGGCGAAAGTCCATGGCATGCGAGGACTCTCCTTTTTTCTTGAGCGGAATGATCAAAGCCTCAAGGAATGAAGGAGGGGGATCCTATCCCTTGAGTGAGCTCGTTGCTAATTGTAGTCAGCGCTGGCACCATGATGGCCTGAGTATCCTTGTAAAAGTCATTGTTCAGTCCGTCGGGATCCGCCGCTTTGTGTCGGTTCAGCGCGGCAATCGCGCTGATCACATCTTGATCAATGCCTTCCTGCATCAAGAGGTTGTTGTGCTGATCCTGCAGCTTGCGATCGTCAGGGATTCTGACAAACTTATCAAACTGTTGCTCCAAATCTATGTCGGGGACACTGCTGTGAATTGTGCCTAGAACCGGGGTCCACTCGCTTCTCATTTTGTCCACCACGGACATGTCAGTGTGGAAGGTGGCCCCGTGGATGCGGCGGATGTCTGGGATGGTCTGGTCCTTCTCCCAATTCGACGCTCGTTTAAAGGTCCACCGCAGGCGATCCATTGTGCGTTCTAGCCGTTGACCCACTCGCAGGGAGTGCTCCTCTCGTCGTTCTGCGGCGGAGACCTCCAAGAGTTCTCTCCTCGTTAGCAAATGAACCCGGTGCCTCGCGTTATTCTGGTGCTTATACTCCTGCCGGCAAAGTTTTTCCTTAGCCGTGATGAACCGAATGGCCTCGACACAATGGCCTACCATGGCATCCCACGTGTGCGTGGTCTCCTGATGGCCTGCTTCAACGTCAATCAATCGCTCCAGCAGGTCAGCTTGCACACGTTCTGGTTGGCCCGAGCGAATTGGATACTGTACCCCTTGTTTTCATTTCTGCCGACTGTGGGCCCTGCGTTCCGTCGTCAAATGTACTATGACCTGTTGATGGTCGGAAGGAGCCACTGGTTCCTCCACTGAAACCCACTGCACCTTGGATGTCCAGGACTGAGGGACATACATGCGATCTAGACGACTTGCTGTTTCCGGCCCCCAATAAGTAAAATACTCAGTTGGCTCAAGTTGATCCGCCTCATCGTCCGTGTGGCCCGCCAGCACCATAGCATCTTCTAACTGAAGGTGATGGACTAAGTCCTGGAGCGCCACACTTTCTGCTCTGCCATTGCGGGTTCCCCCGAGTCGATCTAGGACGGGACTGAGGACACAGTTGAAATCCTCTGCCAGGATCGTGTCATTTTGTTCCCACGGCCAGGTCTCGAGGCGGCCATATAGGAGTTCGCGTTCTCTGTGATCATTCGGGCCATACAGATTCACCACTGTCAGGTTTCGTAACTTGATAGCGATGACGTGCTTGGTCCATCGATCTCGTAACCCTGGCTGGACATCCGCAGCAACACTCGGATTGAGCAAGTTCGCCACTCCGCCGGTGGCGCTATCCTCAATGCTCCAGTATGATAGAGTTGGCCCTTCGCTCTGATGCTGTAGTCTCCATAAGCTGCTCCACGCTCTGGCTAAGTGGGCTGCTTCCTCTTCGGAAAGCCGAATAACATGGATGGGTGCTTGGCGACTCTTAAGTCGCCAAGCACCCATCCCATGTTATTCGGCTTTCCGCTGGAAATCCCCTCACGTTTTGGGTAAGTAATCACCACTGGTCGCTTTCGCCTGTTCGTTTCTTCATTCTCTTTTTCTTGTTGTTGTCTGCTTGCAAATGAATGAGCCGTCCGTAGACGTCACTAGCAGGTCCCGATGGCAAGCTAATGGGAACTGCTGGCGGCGGCACTAAGATGCCCCTAATCATCCTGTTCCCACCCTTCTGTTTTACCTTCCAAGGCAGTGGAAAAGAAGAGGTGAATTGCTCTCCAATCGATCGGTCTGCGTGACACTGAGAAGGCTTTCCGGTACGAAGCGTTCATCTTCAGCGCCAAAAGCTGCCTAGGGAGAAGAGAAAGCGCCCCTGTATTCACCTCATCTTCCAGTCCGGTCAGGACGCGCAGTTCCCGCTCATAGAGGGAAGCACAGATCAAGTACTGGGCCAGCTTCCCCTTGTTCCCGACGTCACAGAGTCGGAGCACCTCATCATTTCCGTAACGTTTCGCTCGCATTTTTGCCCAGTCCTCTCGGCGGTCGATGAGTGGGGGAAGGTGCAATGGTGGCGTCCTGAGTAGCTTGTCTTTCCAGTTGTCCAACCACGTCTTGACCGACTCGTCCTGAGAGCGATAGTGATACGCGACCAGGCTGCCTAATAAACATTTCTGCCGCCAGGATGAAGACCACGATTCTAGCACCTTTTCACCCACGCGCATAAGCACTTCTTCGGGGAATCAAAAAAGCTGACACATGGAGATCAGGGTGGACGGCTCCTGCTGGGCCGTATACGCCCATACCTCCGCTGTGCTTGTTGTCAGCGAAAAAACTGCGAGTGCTTTGCCTGGCCACACGGTCGCCTGTTGGTTCCATTGCGCCTGCCATGAAGCGATGCCTCCCTCCGTATCGTGTGGACGTCCCCTTGGCCGGCATCCCTCATGGGTTCTGAAGTGGCCGTGTCCGGATCACGGCGAGCTTTAGACTTGACATGCAGCCGGATTCTCTCCGCCCCCATCGGCGTTAGCGTATGAGGTCGTTTGGCCGCCGGCTTCGCTGGCAACGGCGTCCCCTTGCGGCCCACTGGAGCAGCCTGCGTGTCAGTTGGCATGATGTCGCTCGCCCCTGATGGACTGAAAGATAGTCCAATTCCACCCCTGAGCTGGACGCCTGAGACATGTGGAGAGCTTGTTCTTCGGTATGAGCTCGCTCCGACTCCTCCTGCCATTGTCTAAGCGTGATGAGAGGCAGGTAATACTGTTGAAGCAGCTCCGTCACCCCCGGTTCATTTTCCGAGACCAGAGCTAATCCTCGAAGATGAAGTCTCTCTTCACGAGACAGTTGGGAAGCCGTGTTGACCAGAAAGGCTAGCAGTTCTGCATATCTCGCCGGCTCCGCACGCTCCAGGATGAGATGAATTTCACATTTGAGTTCATGAGGGATCGTCATTCCGGCTAACCGCGCTCGGAGCTCAGCAACGTCCCCGTTCCACTGATCCGGTTGCCACCCTTCCTCCGTGAGTCCCTGTTCGTCGGAGCTGCTCGCCGCCTCCCCTTGTTGGTCAACCTCCATGCTAGTGTCCTCCGGAGTCGCAGGAGGAGGAGGAGGTTGTTGCTCGACGGGTCGTCGCTGGTGAATGAGCGCCGAATAGTGTTCCCCCCAGTGCCGCAGAACCAACGGTGCCCCCGATCCCTTAAGTTTCGCCGCTCGAATCATGGCCGTGCACCTGCCGAGTTGGAGCGAGATATGGAGTCCCACTTCAAATGATTGCTTCCCTCGTTTCGTCGTGCTGGGCTTGTACATCGAGCAGTACCATTGTCGTTTCCTATCCGTGTCGTACGCTAGGACGAAGATTTCGCGCTGCAGGAAGTTTGCAGCCATGGCCAGCAACTCACTGCACCCCCAATTGTACCGAGGGATGATGGCGTCTCTGTTGGAAGGGGAGTTGGCGTATTCCTCCAAGTACCATTTGAACTGCTTCGTCGACTCATGTGCTTCCATGCCTGCCCATCCGCGATCAACATTCACCAACGTATTCGTGCGAACGTAGTGATCGTACTGCTCCGACATATGTAGTTGGCCAGCCCATTGAATGCCTCGTTGATGCATCCCGTGATCTCGTCCAACGTGCCATCAGGGGCCGCTAAATCGGCATCAGCCATCGCTTGAGCCAGTGTCATAGCCATACAGCTGCCGGTCGCTGGCGTGCTAACTGGGCTGAGCGCAAGACTTGCTTCGATTGCCGCGAACGATGTCAGTTCGTCACCTGCAAACGGAAGAGGAGTCAACCTATCCCCTGATCGTTGAGCCACTTTGGCAACCGCTAGGAGGACCGCCTTGCGCTCGCGTTGCTTTAACCCTACCAGCTGGGGAGTGGAATGGGACTTAGGCGGCTTACCTTTCACGAGGTGGAGCTGTTGCTTCTGCTCATCTGTGAGGGGAACATGGGCTTTCTCCTCTTGTTCGTCTCCCGATGAGATGACGATCGTCAGGTTGCCAGCCTGTTCGGCCGACTCGGGTGAGGCTTCCACCGACTCCTCCTCCTCTTCGTCGTCCAAAGCTGCGAATCGTGACTGGGTGACACTCAATTTCTGTTGGAGCGCCGCGGCATGCGCATACAGCTTCCTGCCATTGCGCAGTGGCGTCGTGATCCATTTCTTCTTGGGATCGGGCGGGATAATCGATTCCGCTAGGGGACCTGCGGGCCCGACTACTTCGTCGAACCTGGCTCGGCTGCTCCCGGCGAGGTCTGGGGGTGCTGGACTGATACCCGCGGAGGTGTGATTAACACCTGCGTCGCCTGGACTGCCGCCGCCTGGAGAGCTAACCGTGTAGCGGCTGCGCGCTTGACTTCATCTAAACTGCGGAAGGGTTGTGCCATGTCTTCCAACCAGGCCACTTCTTGCTCCGTAGCCACCCGACTGCCGATTGCAGCAATTGTTGGTCCGTATAGCGGCACGCGCTAAGGTGTGCCCTAGCATACCACACCGAAGGCATTGCAACCGTGGGCCTACGAACGGGTGCTTCAGTACCAACGGCCGGCCGTACCACATGATCCGCACAATTCCTCGTAAGGAATCTGGACATTCTGCTGCCTGGACCGTCAGTTTCCACACAGTGGAGGTTCTTGAGTCGGGGGTGCACGTGTCCATATCGTCCATCTCAAACCTCGTCGCGATATGTTGTTGCAGGTATGCCACTAGCCTCCCAACATCCGTGAAGCTAGTGATGTTGTAGATCTCAATCTCATAATGCCTTTGTGCAGTGACGCGTGTTCCATCTCGTCCAAGCTGGCGGTCCCAAACCGACCCAGTGTCCGGACGATGCACATTCAGAAGTCGATACACCATGCGGTGAAACGGGACTTGGACCGCTTGGAAAGACCGGGCCGTTGCCCGGTCGAAGAAGAAGAAGTGCAAACTCCGCTGTACATGATTGTAGCTAATTGTCTTGGCCAAGCTCAGCATGCTGACCAGCTCCGGCGTATTAACGTGTAGCTCTTCCGCCGCCACTCGGATATCCTCCTGAATCATCTGCGTTTGCTGACGACTGGGCCGAATGGTAGTTATGCCTCGCAGTTGCAACTGAAGTTCTCCTTCCACTTGGCTTTTGATGGTTCGGTGCAGCCGGATGCGTTCTTTGGAATCCAGCACACTCTTGAGGAACCCAGGCATCCGCCGGCACACAATGCTGCCTTCGGTCATCCCACTGATGATTTTCCACTCATCTCCCGTCCCTGGCCGCAGTTGCCGCCCCTCAGACGCCGCTGCTGGTCGCTCGCAGATTATTCGCAACGCTGCAATGTCGGCTGTGCGGAATACCATGGGATTGAACATAAAATATTGGTTCCGCCCGTCCCCGTCGGGCGATGCCTTTCCCGCTGCTGACGTAGCCGTTCCTGCACGCGCCTTGGTCGCCCACTGATTAAGTGGCTTGGCCCTGGCCCACTTTACCTTGCCGATCATGCTGTTCATTATCGATTTGAACGGCCATGTCGTGTTGTAGAGATCCTGGGTTGCGGCTTGAGCAAACCGCTCACATTCTTCAAATGACCCAGTACCGTGAACGCAAATCTCTCGAAACAGCTTTAGCAGTAATGTCTTCTCGTCCCCCTTGAGGCGCGGATAGCGCCGCTTGCCACTCGGGAGGAGGTTTTCGTCAATTTGCACTTTGGCATGGGCGAGCGCGTATAGCTCCGCTACTGTCGACGTCCAAGCCGTCCGAGCAGTTTCTGCCGGGAAACTTTTCATCTCCGCCACGACCGCTTCAAACATTTCCAAACGGCTCCACCGCAGGTGCATCGGTTGACACGCCGGGGCTGGCGTCCGAGACTCCTTCGAGTGGGTCCGCCGCGCACCGGCTTGCTCTCCCTTGGCTCCGGACTTACGCGCGGCGTCGTAGCCACTGGAGCTGGTCGCGCATGTTCACTGCGCTCCTTCGTTGTCGTCTTCTGATCCGAATCCCGCTCCTCCGGCTTAGGCTCCTCCATCTCGGCATCGTCCTCTTGCGTCGACGCCGGCGTCTCTGGGACGATCGAGTCTGGACTGAAGGCACTACTTCCTTGCTCAGTCACCTCTCTCCGGTGCTGCCCGCTGGGGTTCGCCACCATGGCGTCGGCCTGGCGTGGCGCGGGGTCCGGCGGCTTCGCCTTACCCGGGTCCTTCAGGGCCGTCATGCTGCGAAAAGTCGCTGCTGGTGATGTCGCTATACTCAGTTTAAGACAAAACTGGGCACGACCTTTGCACGAAGATCTTTCAAACGCCGACTGTTGGTGCTGAACTGGCGGGGCTCTGCTGGGTGCGAAGCTGATTTGAAAGTGATATGGGAAGATACTTCGAGAACGAGAAAGATACGAATCTAGTGGTGGTCGATGATCTAGAAATAATACTGTTCGTGATCATGGATAAATCATGTATTCATTATTTTATGTATGTAAAAGTCCAATAAACGTGTATTAGAGCAAGTACTGCCCATCAACCCTTGAGCTACTGCTTGACTTGAGTGGGAGGTGTTTCCTCGTCGTCGCTGCTCTTGTCTTCAGCTCGGGGAGCAGGCACTTTTTCCTCTTCTTCGTCACCTAGCGGGGTTTGTACCGGAAGAAGTAGCCCAGTGAGCAAATTAAAGAAGAGTTCAATGTGACGTTTTGTGAGCGCTTCAATGCTGTGACGGGGTCACACAGCACCTTGCGCTAGAGGAAGTTATCTTCCGAGAGTATACAAACTCTCAGTGAACGGCAGTTCACAGGCCCCCTCTTTATTTAAAGAGAGCGAAGTGACCTAAATAAGGTAGATTGTAAACTGAATATATTTATAGGTAGGTTAAGTTTGGGATTAATACAAACTACAAGTTACCTATAGAAATGCAATGTCGTTTGACCAATGGTTGACTTTGAACGACCTTGGTACCTTGTACCAAATGTCCCGGAGTATGACGTGTCATACACCTGAAGTGTGAAGTGTCACACTTCATGTAACCAGGGTACACTTAGGGCTACGTACCCCGTTACATCCTCCCCCATTTAGGTTCGGTTTACCGACTAATCAGAATGAAGAGGTGTTCGTCACAAACTCTTATTCTCAAAGTCGAAAACCATCTACTTGGCCGCGCGAGCGCGGCGGAGGCTCACTTCACAGTTAGATCCTCGAGCAGCAACCTGTGCGCTCTTCGTCTAGGTCTCCAATTCGACCGTTACCATGCCTCGCGGCACTGCAAAGAGCGGTGCTAAGACACGCTCCAAGGCTGCGGCCGGTAAGGCGCAAGCCAAGAGCACTAAGCCTCACGGCAAAGGCTCGGCACTCAAGGAGGCTACTCAGGTGGCCTCCGAGGCGATCGGCTCCTCGGGTGACGCGGCTGTGGGCAAGCGAACAAGCAAGCGCCGCAGTCCGTCGCCTTCGGCCTCAGACAATCGTCCGAACCCTCGGTTCGTGGAACGTGAGCTCAACTCTGGCAGTGAGGACGATGCCGAGTCCGAGAGCACGCACGATGCTCCTGCGGGCTCTGTGGGAGGGCACAGTTCAGTGCCCAGTGAGCACAAGGATGGCAGCGTGCAGTCGATCGCTAGTGATCAAGGTGATCACAGTCCCAGAACGTCTGTGCGCTCTGAGAGTCCGACCGTCAAGGCTAAAGGCACTCCCAAAGCCGGTGGCGATGAGGAAGAGAATCCTCGCAAACGTCTCTTGCTTGCCGAGGGTCTTGCGCGTGCTAAGTCCTCTAAAGACGAAGGCGCCAAGCCGTCAAAGAAGCGTACAGCCTCTAAGTCTCCACTCCGCGAGGAGAAGGAGACCTTACACTCTTATCAGAGTATCTTCGACTCCTTGGATGAAGAGGAGGAAGAAGAGGAGGAGGGTACTATCGCTGCGCCCCGGGAGGTCTCGAATGACCTCAACCAGCAGCAGGAGGAATTCCAAGCTACCCAGCGTGTGCGTGGGGGTTCGGTGGTGGCACCCGTCAGCCAGGGAGCTGCCATCAACTCAAGAGGGTATTGGCCTCCCGAGGAGAGCTCTGGGGCTGACCTTTTTTAGAGGTTCTCGTCGCTCCTCGTGGCCTTGTAGGCGGCCACACTTCTAGAAGCATCTACGAACGTGCCCTTGTTCAGAAAGAACAGTTGTTCGTTGACAACATGGAGGCTGCTCGGTGTGTGCTTCTCGCGCCACACCGCATCCCTCTCAAGGACTTCACGACTTGTCGTAAGAAGCCCGAGACCCGAGGTGGTCTCTATCCTCTTTGGGATACCCCTGGGTTATGCTTGAGAGCTGTCCCACGTGGAGTACTTGTGAGGACATGTTCTGGGCATGGGTGGAGTCTCTTAAGTACTCACCCACGGAGTTACGGGAACTCCATGAAGATCAGCTGCTGTCCCGCATCCTGGACCAGCGTGATCTTCGTGTGAGGTTTGCCCACTTGGTCAGCAAGCATATGCTGCCAAGGGAAATCCTGAAACGCGCGGCTTCTAGCGCTCACGATGAGCGCGGGTACGGAATACATTCATCGTCCGTACCCCGTTTAGGCAAGAAGCCCCGGACTACTTATGAAGCTGCCGCCGCTTCTGTTCCCAGATTGCGACAGCCTTCGGGCAGTCAATCAGGAGCCGTTCAATCGGCTCCCACGAGTTCTCAGAGTGGGCATAACCCCTCCACTTCACGAGGAGCTGTCGCTTACCGCGACGCCGTTGCTCCTGGAGGATCCGCTCCACGTAGAAGTGGACTTCTCCATTCCGGTCAAACAGGGCGGAGGTGCCTTCGTACGAGTACGAGTACTCGGCGCCGCCCGAAAGCCACTCTCGTCCGAGTGCTCCGACTGCGGGTCCGACACAGGGCCCTGAGGTTAACCGCCTCCGTCAACGTGTCCTCGTGCTTGAGATTGCACTTGACCTTGGGACTGGCGGTGATGCTGCCGCCCAGGCCGGGAATCAGGGCCAGCTCGCTCGTCTTGCGGGCCGCCTGGACCTGTTGGAGCGAGAGGTCGCGAGCCTGCACCTGCGGGTGGATCGCCGGGCCTCTTCGTCCGATCTGGACGAGGCCTTTCGCATGATTCGACGGATCGAGGCTTTGTTGCCACGTCCGGAGCCGCCTGCGGCACACTCCCAGACGTACGCGTATGGTGCGTACCCGGCGTACTCAGTGTATGGCGCCGGGGTCCGTTCGTATGGAGCCCCTCCGGCGTACGGTCTTGACCGCAGCCTTGCCGTCCCGACCGAGGCTTGGGTGCCTGCTCCGACGCCCTCGTCGACGACTGTTACCGGCCCTCGCTTCGAGGAGCTGGGGCAAGGGGGGTATGCGAGTCAGCAACCCCCTGCGGGTCAAAGTACCGCTTAAGACGTCCAACATAGAACGTCGGGTGCGTCGTCATTGACTTTGGCAGGTCGATGGTGTACGACGCACCATGTCTGGCCAGGTCTGCAAATGATCCGATGAAGCGGTGCTTCAGCTTGTTGCTGTCGACAGAGCTGACAGTGTCAAGAGGTAGGTTTCTCGTGTCTAGCAACACTAAGCCCCCCACCTTAAATATACTTAATTTTACTCTTCCATGTTTGTCGGAGTACTCCTTTTGTTTATCTTGGACCGCTGCCATGGCATCGCGGACCCTGCTGACAACGCTCAGCTTGGTATCCATAAAGGATTCCACTTGTTTCCGCAGCGAAACTGGTCTCACATCCGAGACCTGGGAGGAAAGAGCTTTCCGAGCCTCTCCCCCACTTAGAATAGAGGAGTCAGTGTCTTCTCGAAGAGTGAGAGGCACTCTGGGGTGACGGAAGCCGTTCAAGTAGAACGGCGTGAGCCCTGTGGACGCGTGCACCGCGTTGCTGAGCGCAAACTCAACAACTGGAAGCTGCGTCGACCACGTACGTGGTGCTGCTGCGCACACACTGCGCAGAGTGTCCTCGAGCACTCGATTGACGCGCTCTGTCTGGCCGTCGGTCTGCAGATGGTCCGCAGTGGACATCTGCAGACGAGCTCCTAGTAAAGGGAACAGCGTTTTCCAAAACGCAGCAGTGAACCGCGGGCCTCGGTCCGAGACAATCGTCTCCAGGAGACCGTGATAGCGGAACACGCCATCGACGAACAACCTTGCGGTTTGTTCGCCCGTAACAGTGACGGGATCCGGAGCAAGATTGTAACGGGGTTACATAGTGTGGAACACACAGGGGTACGAAGTACCCGGAGAGTTAACAAACTCTCAGTACATAAGTTGGATAGTTAGCAAGGCCTCTCAGTACGTTGGCCGAAAGTCACACGTTATGCATTTGATTAGGTTTAACTATGCTAGATAGTTAAACAGATACATTTACCCCTAGGCGGCTTGGCCGCAATAATAGTAAATAAAACACTTCTGGTTTTGAAGCATAAAAGTTAAGGTATTAACTTTGAGCCCTGGTCTTGGGCTGTAAGTTCCTTTGGATAAGGAACTTAGTATTAGTGACTCTTTGAGTCGAACGTCTTCCTCTGACGCTAAAGCTACGGCAGCCCCGCTGCACTTGGTAGCACTTGTAGTCAATCCCGCTCCTGAGTCGGTTGACTATATCCTCTGCGAGGATGGAACACCCCGTGTTCGCGAATTTGCCCCCGGCGCAGCAGGACGCGCTTACTAAGCTTATGGCCTTGCTTGGCCCGGAGGGCGTGGCTCATCTTGCATCGCAAGGTCCAGAGGCGGTCACTGCCAGGCTGGAATCGTTCTCCCGCTACGAGAACGCGCTCTTGGAGCATGTCCAAGAGAAGGTGAGCGCCGCAACGGCGGCGGCGTCGATGACGCGTGAAGAGTCTATGAGACTGAAACCGCTCATGGTGAGCGTAAAAACCTTCGAGTGGAAGGATGGAGAGAATCTTCTTCTCTGGACCCGTGAGGTCGAGATGGCCATGGGTTCGGCCCTGCTCCAGTCTGAGCATCAGCGCGTGGCGCTGGCTATCTCCAGGCTTGGAGGTCGCGCTCGCGAATGGGCACTAACGTGCGGCACGTCTGTTGACGCTGCATTTCCCACTTGGGATCAGCTGAAGCACAGCTTTCGCGCGTGTTCGCGCCGCCTAATCAGGCGTACCGTGTCCGGTCGAATTTCCTTGCGACCCGCTGAGTTATTGGACTATGTCCAAGAGTTGAGAACTCTTATCGCCGGAATGGCGGCGGACCCTCTTCCGGAACTGGTCAGTGTGACCGTGTTCATGGAGGGACTTCGTGTGAGCGCAGCTCGAACGGAAGTGTTCTGTGTACACCCTAACCCTTTCGAAGAGGCGGTGAATGTGGCAATAAATGCCGAGCACAACTTCAGGTCGGCTCGACCTGGTTGGAGCGCTAGTAGCGCAAGCTCTTCGAGCGGTCCAGAGCCATGCTGAAGATAAAGAAGCGGAGCTTCTTGCTGCGGACCAGCGTGCCGGCATCCACCGATGCTTTGTGTGCAATAGCACTAAGCACTTGAGGGCATATTGCCCTCTGCGCAAGAAGTGCGGGGCTCCGGCCAGCCAACCCTCCGGGTCATCGCCGGGAAACGGCATTTCCCAGTAGGCGCGGGGCGGCCTACTGGGGAAGAACCGAGTTCTGTTGTACCTTGAGGAGGTAGAGGGCAACGGGGCTCAGCCCCGAAGAGAGCTGAGCTCTCTTACGAAAAGAGTGTGTGCAAGCCGGGCTTGCTGGTCGTTCAAGCGAACGTGAAGGGCTTTGCAAAGCCATGGAGAGTCTTGATTGACTCGGGAGCCTCGGGCAACTACGCCCGTCGCTCCACCCTGGAAGGGAGTCAACAGTATGCTGAGGCACTGGAAGTGCCAACGAGAGATACGATCTCTGTCCGTCTCGCGACGGGGACACTGGTAACTGTGTCGAAGGTCTCTGTCGACCTTGGAGTGAAGTTTGAGAACTTCGATAGCGTGGAACGCTGTTTGGTCTTAGACCTGGATGCGAGGTATGACCTCATCCTTGGCATGGCATGGCTGGAACGTCATGAGCCATGGATCGACTGGAAGTCGAAAACGCTGGGTGCGTCGCACCCTGCTCCAAGTGGAGCTTTGGTGAGTCATGAATTCACCTCTGCTAGGAAGCAGAAGCGCTTTTGGCGCGAGCACGAGGCCGAGGCGGCCGTAGTGCTGGACATTGGTATGTCCGAAATTGTTAGCAACGAGGTTGCTGTTTGCCCTGAGGGCGTACGTGGTGCGGCACGTTATCCGCTGAGCGGTGCAGGTCAGGTCAATGACCAACTGCTGGGTCCTGGTGAGGACGAGCGCGGAGTGGCGCGTAATCCACTGAGTGGTATGAATCTGGTCGATGACCTACCGCTGCGTGACCCGAGGGCGCGGTCGACTGCGAGTCGAGGCATCATGGGCGTGGCCCAGGAGATGCAGGTGAAGTGACACCTAGTTCACTGTGTGAAGGTCAATAACCTCTTGGCTTTCAGCCGAGTGTCTTGCGAGACACTGTATCCTCTTCGAGGAGTGATGGTGCTGCTGCACCCGGTGGTGGTGACGGAGATGTCGCCACACCGCCCTCATCCGGCCGGTCTCGGTCGCGGAGGGAGAGGAGAAGAAGACGCTGGCCTCTGTGACGTCTTCGACATCGGACGATGTGTCCAACGTGACGAGCGGTGATGCTCCACGTGATTGTTGTGAACAGATGTATACACTCGTGAACGGAGTGACGGGGGAGGTAGAAGGCGATATCAGCCTTGATACTCTGCCCGCTGCAGATGCTCTGCTAGAGCTGGACGAGATGTCCATTGCCGAGTTCGGAGAAGCCTTAAAGGCAGGCGAGCTAGCCGAGGTGGTCTTGCTGGGACCTGAGGAGGAGTTGAACTCCTCATCCGTCGTGGACGACGCGGTCGTAGAGGACACTAAGAAGGCGCCGAGCGCAAGAAGTGGATCGGCGATCCTCAAAGATCCTTCGGATCCCTTCTACCCGGTGGTGAAGGAGTATGGAGACGTTGTCTCAAAAGACCCACCGACGGGCCTGCCTCCGGATCGAGGCGTGTGTCATGAGATTGACCTGGTTCCTGGAACCAAATACTGCGTAACAAGGCAATGGCCTTTGCCGAGAGAGCAGTGTGACGTCATTGACGCATTCTTCCGTGCGAAGCACGAGGCAGAGATGGTGCGTGAGAGTAAGTCTCCGCACTCGACACCCACGTTCTGTGTCAGAAAGCCGAACGGCAAGTGGCGCATTGTTCATGCCTTTAACAAGCTAAATGCGGCCACTATCCCGGCGCAAACGCCGATTCCTCGCAGTATGTTCTGCTAACAACAAGGTAGGATGTACGTTGTACAGCGCGCTCGACTTGGGCGATGGCTACTACCAATTGCTCATGAGAGCGAGCGACATTTCGCTGACAGCGGTGAGTACTCCGAGCGGTATGCTCTGGGAGTGGCTGGTGATGCCCTAGGGGCTGTCGAACGCACCAGCAACGTTCAATCGTCTTGTGACGCAGTTGTTTAGGCCCCACCGGTCGTACGCCCAAACGTACTTTGACGATATATTCGTCTATAGTCGTGCCGAGCACGGAAAGTTAGACGTGGATAACCACATTGACCACTTGCGAGCGGTGCTCGAGTGCATGCGCACTAATAAGTTGTATGCCAACTTGGACAAGTGCGTCTTTGGCGCGGAGAAGATACCTTTCCTCGGGTGCTTCATTGGGAAGCGTGGCTTACGGGCAGATCCTGCCAAAGTCAAGGCCATCTTGGACTGGCCGGCTCCCAAGAACCAAAAAGACTTACGCAAGTGGCTAGGCTTAGCCAATTACTTGCACAAGTACAGTGCGAACTACGCGGAGATGGCTCGGCCCTTATCAGATCTCCTAAAGAGGGACGCACCATGGTGCTGGAACGTCGAGCACAACGGAGCCTTTGAGGCTGTGAAGGAGAGCCTCCTCCAGGCTCCGATCCTTGCGCTACCGGACCCGGATAGTCCGTTTAGCGTCGTCTGTGACGCCTCCGATTTTGCAATCGGTTGTGCTTTACTACAAGCAGACGCCGAAGGGCGTGAACGCGTGATCGCGTTTGAGTCTCGCCAACTCAAAGCTGCAGAGAAGAACTATCCAGTTCATGACAAAGAGCCACTTGCAATGAAGTATGCTCTAGTCAAATTTAGGGTACACCTGCTAGGCTCTAAGCCTTTTGTGATCTATACTGATCATTCGTCGTTACACACTGCGACACAGTCGCCTCATCTCTCTCAGAGAATGGCAAGATGGCTTTCCTTCGTTGCCGAGTATAACTTCGAGATGAAGTACAAGCCGAGGCGGCTTAATGTAGTGGCCGATGCGCTCTCGCGTAGGCCGGACTACGAGTTAGCTCATGTCACGACAGTGACGTCGTCAGTGCATGACTTGATACGCGAAGCGTATGCACAAGACGACATGTGCGTAGCGCTGCTACGGGCTCTTGGGAGCGAAGAGTTTAAAGACTCTGACAAGGAATTGTCTGGGCGCTTACGCGCGAGGCTGCATCGATACTCACTCGATGGCGGCCTGCTATACTACAGCACCGACGCTGAGGATAACCCTCGTGTAGTCGTTCCTCATGATGAGGATCTAAAGTATCGAATCCTCTATGAGGTTCATGATACGCCCGTCCCGTGGGCGGGCACTTAGGTCGGGAGAAGACCTATGGCTCGGTGAGCTCGATGTACTGGTGGCCCAAGATGTATGAGTGGGTCGGCACCTATGTACGCACGTGTGAGACGTGGCAACGGACAAAGTCCGCGCCGAGCACGGCAGCGCCATTGGCGAGTTTGCCTGTCCCCAAGGGATGCTGGCAGTCCATGAGTATGGACTTTGTGTTTGGCCTTCCCAAGGATAAGGCGGGAAACACGGGTATTGTGGTCTTTGTAGACCGATTGAGCAAGATGGCTCATTTAGCGGCAGTGCCGGACACCATTGATGGTGAAGGTACAGCTTTGCTGTTTTTAGGACGAGTCTTTCGCCAACATGGCTTGCCTGAGGCAATTGTCTCGGATCGAGACCCGCGCTTCACCGCGAAGTTCTGGACGTCCCTCTTCAGAGTGCTCGGCACTCGTTTGGACATGTCCACAGCGGACCATCCGCAGACCGATGGTCAAACCGAACGCGTGAATCGCGTTGTGGAGGATACCCTCCGAAGCGTATGCGCTGAGGCGCCAAAACGCTGGAGCCAGATGATCCCACTCGTTGAGTTCGCATTAAATAATGCAGTGCACGCCTCGACAGGCTACACTCCGTTCTATGTGAACGGCTTGGTTAACTCTCGCGTCCCACTGACGCCGCCACGCAGTGGCTCAGGGCTTGGTGGGGGAGGGATAGCCGAGCGGCTAGCTGATGTCAGCCCTGTTGCGGTTCGCAAGCAAGTCGATGACTTTGTCTCTTTGAGACTGAGCGTAATGCGTCAAGTACGCGACGCTATGGCTGAAAGCCAAGACACGCAGAAGGAACATGCAGACGCCAAGGCCAGAAGCAATGTTTAGAGGTTTGAGGTCGGTGACCAAGTTTTATTAAACGCTAAAAACCTACCTACTCATGCAGTGTCTGCAGTCTTCAAGACGAAGTTAAGACCTCGGCTCATAGGACCGTTCAAGGTCGTGGCCAGGAAGGGCCTAGCGTATACGCTCAACCTTCCGAAGAAGATGCGCACGCATCCGGTCTTCTATGTTTGCTTGCTTGAGCCATACCAAGACCCTGCTCAGGTGAGCGCGGAGGCGTTGGCACCAACGATGGCTGGGCCACGGACAGCTGTAGGGCAGCAGGTGGTAGAGCCACGGGAGGCTGAGCGACAGCAAGTGGTGGATCCACAGATGGCTGATCAACAGCATGTGGCAGAGCCAAAGTGCTCGAGATGCAGGAGCAAGGCAAGCTGAACGTTCAGCCGAGCGAGTGGATGCGTAAGGTCCGAGACCTGGTTGTGAGTCAACAGTGGTGGCTCTAACCTATCCACAAGGTGGATCATCTCTTCGAGATCGACCGATGGGCGGTGAACGTGAACGTTCGCGTCGTGGACGCCGGCGTCGTATGGACGCAGACGCCGTTCCGGCAAGTGCTGACTCTCCCCGCGAGAGCCCAGCTGAGGCAAGGCCTCCTCCTGCTCTGCTCGATGAGCATGGTGAGCTCCACTTTCACGTGGAACGCCTTGTGGCGTGGCGTAGACACCAGGGTCGTACCCAGTACTTAGTGAAGTGGAGGGGTTACCCTCACTCACAGAACTCATGGGAGTTTGAGGTTATCCTCCGGCACGATTGCCCTGACGTCGTTGACGCTTACGACCGGGCACATCATGTGCCGAAGCGCCACCATGGCGTGCGACAGCGTCGCCAGGCGCTGGGCGCCTCCCACTAGAGTGGGGAGCGATGAGGTCAGTAGTTGATCTCAGGCTCTGACCAGTGGCTGCAGCAGCCAGCTCGTACGTATGAGCGGTGCTCGCAGCGGGAGCAGGACGTGGAGAGACCTCGTAGTGTTATGACTATGGGTCCCGAAATAAAGGAGGTTGCTTTCTTGTTTGCGCTCAACTAAAGTGAAGGAAACAAGCCGTCTCGCTTATACGCGTCAGTTGTTTGTGAAAGCAAGTGGGTTGATGACCATGACCCCGATGTGGGAG
>NW_003303744.1:1477114-1517982 GCF_000142945.1 Phytophthora infestans T30-4
GACGACGAGAAGTTGGGCATCAACGATGCGTAAGCCGTTTGTGAGCTCCACGGAGCTGTACAACGCTGGGGTGAGGTGTAGTAACCTCCGGCCGTCTTAACAAGACGTGACTCGCTGAGGAAAGTTTCGAGAACGGAATGTTCTCATCTTAGTGAGGGAGAGTGTAACGGGGTTACATAGTGTGGAACACACAGGGGTACGAAGTACCCGGAGAGTTAACAAAATCTCAGTACATAAGTTGGATAGTTAGCAAGGCCTCTCAGTACGTTGGCCGAAAGCCACACGTTATGCATTTGATTAGGTTTAACTATGCTAGATAGTTAAACAGATACATTTACCCCTAGGCGGCTTGGCCGCAATAATAGTAAATAAAACACTTCTGGTTTTGAAGCATAAAAGTTAAGGTATTAACTTTGAGCCCTGGTCTTGGGCTGTAAGTTCCTTTGGATAAGGAACTTAGTATTAGTGACTCTTTGAGTCGAACGTCTTCCTCTGACGCTAAAGCTACGGCAGCCCCGCTGCAAAGATGTACCATCTTGCTCAGCCGACACACGAGCACCAAAATTCCGGTGTTACCGTGTCCGTCGGCGGGAAGCCCAAAGATGAAGTCAAGACTCATCGACTTCCAACAGTCAGCCGGTACGGGTAGGCTCTGTAGTGGAGCCGAAGAGTGCCCTGCGGGTTTGGCCCGCTGACATGTTTCGCATGTCTTAACGTACCGGGCGACCCACTTGTACATGTGGGTCCACCAGAAGGACTGAAAGACCGACAGAAAGGTCTTCTCGCGGCCCAAGTGGCCGCTGGAGGGGGCGTCATGCGCCTCCGCGAGGATATCGAACTTCAGATCCTCGTCGTTGGGTACGACCACCCGTGGAGGATCAGTGGGCTCCACCTGGTAGTAGAGAAGTCCATCCTTCAGCTCATATCGGTGGAGCCGTGAGCGCTGTCGTGACGAGAGCCAGTCGGACTTCGCGCTCGTTCCTGCAATAAGAAACTTGACGATAGGCGCGACAGCCTCATCGTCCCGATACGCCATGCGTATCCGAACATATAGATCCGTTGTCACCCGCGTGATGTGGGCCAACTCATAGTCAGGACGCCGAGAGAGGGTGTCCGCAAGCACGTTGGGCTTGCCCGGCTTGTATTCGACGCGGAAGTTGTATTCCGCGAAGAAGGACAGCCAACTCGCCATCCTAAGGGAGATGCGAGGCGAGTTAGTCGCCGTCCTCAAGGACGCGTGGTCTGTGTAGATCACGAAGGGAGTAGAGCCCAGAAGGTGAACACGAAACTTCACAAGGGCATATTTCATTGCCAGGAGCTCCTTGTCGTGGACAGGGTAGTTCTGCTCGGCGGCTTTGAGCTGCCTGACTGGAACGAGATGACTCGTTCATGTCCAGCCGTGTCGGCCTGCAGCAATGCACACCCGATAGCGTAATCGGAGGCGTCGCAGACGACGCTGAACGGCTTCGTCTCGTCCGGCAGGGCCAGGGAAGGGGCCTCTTGGAGACTGGCCTTGATGCTGTCAAAAGCATCCTGGTGCCCTTGCTCCCAGCGCCAGTCGACGTCCTTCTGAAGGAGGCCCGACAAGGGCTTAGCGAAGCCCGCGTACCCTGAGCTGTACTTGTGAAGGTAGTTGGCCAAGCCCAACCACTTTCGAAGATCCTTCTGGGATCGGGGCGTCGGCCATGCTGCTATGGCCTTGACCTTGTCTGGGTCAGCCCGAACGCCCACGTTGCTTACGAAGCAACCGAGATCTTTAATCTCTGGTGACGCGAAAACGCACTTGTCGATGTTGGCGTAGAGCTTGTTCGTTCGCATTACGTCCAACACTCGACGGAGGTGTCCTAGATGCATCTCCATGGCCGTCTTGCCTCCTTCGACACGGCTATGGACGAATATGTCGTCGAAGTACGTCTGTACGAAGGTACGCAAAGGGCGGAACAGTTGTGTCACCAGGCGATTGAACGTCGCCGGAGCGTTAGACAAGCCCTGCGGCATGACGAGCCACTCCCAAAGCATGCCGCTTGGAGTGCTTACCGCGGTGAGCGGGATGTCGCTCTCTCGCATCAGGATTTGGTAGTATCCGTCTACCAAATCCAGCGCACTGTACAGTACGCTCCCGGCCATGTTGTTCAACAACACATCCCTTCGTGGGATTGGTGTTTGGGCCGGCACCGTTGCGTTGTTCAGCTTGTTATAAGCGTGAACCAGACGCCACTTCCCGTTCGGCTTCCGAACGCAGAAAGTCGGCGTCGAGTGCGGGGATTTCGACTCCCGCACCATGCCTGCCTTCGCTTTCGCGGCGAAGAAGGCATTAATGACCTCGCACTGTTCGTGCGGGAGAAGCCATTGCCTCGTGACACAATACTTTGTGCCGGGCACGAGATCAATCTCATGCCGCACGCCTCGATCCGGTGGGAGTTGGGTCGGTGGGTGTTTGCTCACCACGTCCGCATACTCCGTCACCAAAGGATACACCGGATCCTTGGGGTTCTTAAGGATATCAGAACCCAAGCGCGTCTGACGCTGCTTGCTCAGGTCTTCCAGGACGTTCTCGTCCAAGACAGAGGAGCAGTTTAGCTCCTCCCGAGTGGTCTCAGGTCTCATGAGTACCATCTCAGCAATCTCTCCAGCCTTGAGATTGGTCAGGAAAGCCTCAGCCGTCATTTCCTCGAGGTTCGGTATCTCTGCAACCTCTGGCAACGGCTCCAAGTGGACACCACATGCCTTGACGGGTAAACCGGTCTCGTCATCGAAGATGGGATAACACTCTTCCACCGGCCTTGTCGGAGGAGCCCTGGCCCTGGCCTCTGAGTCGCTTGAAGCGACGTCGATCGAAACGAAGTTCGGATCCGACTTGAGGCGGCGGCGGCGTCGCTGACGACGGCGACCGTGACGTCGAGCTTTGCTGTCCACGTCTAGGGATGTCGGCGCTACGACATCCGAGGCACTCGTGGCCTCGTGTGGTACCGTGGTACCCACACAGGAAGCGTGTTCGACGCCTTTCTCTTCAGTTAAGGTCTGGGCGACCGCGTGTGTCACTGTGTTACCCACACAGGAAGCATGTTCAACGCCTTCCTCTTCAGTTAATATCTGGGCGACCGTGAGTGAAGCTCTGTTACCCACTCTAAACACGCTGTTCTTAGTGTTCGTGACAGCTGCAGCTGTCTGCGGAACTAAGCTACCCGCCTGTGGACCTAAGTTACTCACTTGGCCAGCGCCCAGAAGAGACGCGGCCACCATCAAAACATCCTCGGAGTCATCATATACGTCGACGACTCCCAAGCATCTGCCGGATGCTTTGGTACCCTGGCAGCCCTTGCGGGCGCCCCGGGTCCTGACAGAGGTGGGAACATGGCTCACCAATGCTCTGTCGGACTGCGCAGGGCGGCTGGCACCGATTGCCTTGCCAGTCGATCCAGGGCTCGACAGGGCATGCCCAGGATCATATCATATGGATCCATATCGAGAACAGTGAACTGTTCGAGGCTGTCAAAGACTTCAAACTTGACGGCCAGATCCACTTGGACGTTGGGGACAGTGACGACCTTCCCGTCGGCCAGTCGCACTGACACCGTCCCGTTGCATTTGCTTTCTCTCAAAGCATCGGACAACTTGTTGCTGTTGCGAGCAACCGTCTGGCGGCGTGCGAAATTCTTCGACGCCCCAGAATCGATCAAGATTCTAAAGGGATGATCGTATCCCCATACACATCCGTGTACTACGAGCAACCCGCCGCTGCTCTTCGCCGATTCGAGAGTGCGAAGACTTTCAGGGGCTAAGTCCCCGTGGTACGCGCCACCCGCGCACCCATCACGAAGACTTAGTTCTTCCCCAGTAGGGCGCCCCGCCCCTACTGGTTCCCATCGTTCCCCTGTCCCCGGGATCCTGGCTTCTGCCAGCGACCCTTGAGGACGGGCTTGGGGAAGGACCGTCTGCGGAGTCTTTCCGCAGGACAGTCGCGCTTGAAGTGGACCATCTTCCCGCCGCCGAAGCAGCGGATGTCACGCTGCTCGGCGGACCCGAGTTCCACTAGAGCTGGTTCGTTGGGGCTTGTTCGGCCGGGACCCGACAAAGAACTCCCAGGCCATGCTGAGGCCGGCGTACGCGCCTGGCGATGGCTGTACTCTTTTTGAAGAGCCACTTGAATCGCCTCTTCAAGAGTGCTTGACTGCACCCGGAACAGCTGAGTGCGTGCGTGGCCCACTCGAAGGCCGTCCATGAACACAGTCATCTTAATGTGTTCGTTGAGTGGGTTTCCCACTAGGGACGCCGTGAGCTCCCGTATCTCTTGCACATACTCGTGCGGTTCGCGCCGCCCTTGTTTACACGAGAGGAAGCGCGAACGCTGGCGGTACTCGTAGCTCGCCGGGAGAAACGCGGCTCGGAGCTGTTCGCACAGCTGAGCCCCGGATGTGAAACATCCAGGGGATGTTGCTTCCCGTGTGTACACCCAACTCTTAGCACGGCCGCTAAGGTTGGAGAGTGCAAAGGCAACACGCAGTTGCTCGGTCGAGATCAGAGCCGCGTCCATCGCGAGCTCTACTTCTCGGACCCAGAAGTGAAGGTTCTCGCCTTCCTTCCCTTCATACGGCTTAACCTTCAGACGTATTGGCTTCGGGTGAGGCGGATTCGCTTCCCCCGCCGGAGCCTGCAGGTTCTCCCGCACATGCGCAATGAGGCCCTGCTCGTACGCGTCGAATGCATTGACGCGCTCGAGCTGCTCAGCCGGTGTTGACACCACCAGGCTCGGCAGGGCCTCCATCCCGAAGATGCCTGCCATCTTCCGAACCGACTCGAACTGAGTGTCGTTCATATGGGAGAAGTCGTTCCTATCCATGGCAGCGAACTTTGGAGAGGTTCAGGTAGTCTACCCGCGGTGGCGTGGATTGACTACGAGTGCTATTAAGTGTGACGGGGTCACACAGCACCTTGCGCTAGAGGAAGTCATCTTCCGAGAGTATACAAACTCTCAGTGAACGGCAGCTCACAGGTCCCCTCTTTATTTAAAGAGAGCGAAGTGACCTAAATAAGGTAGATTGTAAACTGAGTATATTTATAGGTAGGTTAAGTTTGGGTTTAATACCAACTATAAGTTACCTATAGAAATGCAATGTCGTTTGATGAATGGTTGACTTTGAACGACCTTGGTGACTTGTACCAAATATCCCGGAGTATGACGTGTCATACACCTGAAGTGTGAAGTGTCACACTTCATGTAACCAGGGTACACTTAGGGCTACGTACCCCGTTGCAAATGTTCACTTTCAGGTGACGTCCTGTTACGACCTGCCCAATGAACATCCAACAGACGTACACACCACAGCTGTGTCCGTCGAACTGGATCGGGTTGTTCATTGTTATCACGTCGTACTCGTTGAGTCCGCTGATCTTCAGAGAGGTCCCCACGTCATTCGCTGCGTTCTTGTACTGTGCTTGGTTAAGAGGATCGTAGTAGAAAATGCGCTTGGACTTCACTTTTACGACCACACAGCACCAGTGATTGTTCGAGAAATTCAAAGGGAGCATCACGGTATCAACTCCATCTTCCTTTACTTGCTGTAACACACGATCGCGTATCGCCGCGTCAATGCAGCGCTCTTCAGACTTCCGTGTTCTCCCCATCGCTTCGTAACTACTGCAGGGAATCCTGCGAAACGACACTCAGGGTAATCGCTGACTAGACGGATGCACAACCCTCTGATCGTAGCGTCGTTTAACCAAGAGGGGTAGGTGAAGCTCTATAGAGCATAGCGTATGAGAACTCTGGAACATCCGGGAGACCCTGGATACGCTTGTATGGGTAAGCCGCCATTACTTCATCCGCCACTTGTTGCGTCAAAGCATGATACTCGACTGGGAGGGTAGGTAGAGCGACGTTCACGATCCACTTGATCGCGCCCAGGCCGATCGCTACCAAGTCCTTCAAGTTTTGAACTCTCTTGAAAGTCTCAATCTGTTTCCGCGAGAAATTGCCCATGTCCTTGATAATCACGGTCTCTATGGATGCTTTATCACTACTTGCGACTGATTGTTGGCTAGCTTGAGAATCCTCGAGAGAGATTGCAGTATCTTTCGTGTTGGAGACAGGCAGCACCTTTATACACACGTCGAGGAGCTTGGGTGGGAGTAGATAGAACGGATCCAGAGTCAACACCGGGTTTGCATCAGTTTGACCTTGGGCTTCTTCTTCTCACTTTCTCCGTGTTTCACAATAATCCCAGATAGACGTCTTTGAGTTTAGTTAAGTCCAGGTTTTTCTCTGTCCAGTGAATCCACTAGACCAAGCAACATGACTTCGCCAGCCTGTTGGCGAGCAGCTTTGTTTGACTCATACCGCTTCCGGTCTTTCTTCTCATCTGCGGCGGTCTTCTGTTTGAGTTTGGCGGTCCGTCCAACCTTTTTGGCCTTTGGATCAGACGAATTCGTACCGATGTGGCTTGTTTCGTTGAGCAGGTAGAGCTCTGGGCTTCGCTCTGGTCGTCCGAGCTGCTTTTCTTTCCTTCGCTTGTACTAATGTTGAATTCCTTTTTAGCCTTCTTAGCCAAAGCGTCGTAATCTTTACCTTCACGTGAGTAATCTTCTTTAGTGATACACGGCGTTTCTTCGTACGTTTCTAATGGCATTGTGGCCATTGTCCTCTGTCTGATGTTGCGCCACTGAGCCAGAACGAACTTTAACATTTCATCAAACTCCTCCTCGTCTTCAATGTCCGCCATCTCATTGGCAATCAGATGGGTAGTTCTCACTGCTTCTCGGTATCGCTCGGACTGCGTACGCAACTTCTTCCGAGGTGATTCACTCGCGCCACTCATAAATTTCTCGTACGCGAACTGCTTAACCTTCTTCAGTTGTTGAGAAGAAGTCGTCCATCTAAAACACGGAAGACGTACAGGATTAGTCATGGATGAAACATGCAATATAATCCTGGATCAGATAGTAATTAGCTCTCACCTTTCATCGATGCGGTTCCAGAGTATGATAGGCCCGGCAATTCACTTGAACTTGCGGTACACTACAGCATGGTGACACAAGAGACCCATGGACACTGCGAACTCGCAGCTACAACGCCAGGTGTCGACTTGCAATATGTGTTCAGAGAATAATCCACGGACGAATACTGAGTTGGACTCATCATCACGATCGAATTTGTACTTGGACGCTTTCTCCACAACTTTGGCGTATTGGCCCTCAATATGTCCAGCCACGTAATGAGTTGTAAAGCGTAGCACCGCTCTCATCTCTTCATCGTAATTTGAATTTTAGAACTGACTGACCTATAAGCTCAATTCGGTACTGATACTTGTTCTGTTTGCGGCGATCATATGCCAGCAGAGCTTTGACGCTCTGCGCCATCGTCATGAAACCATCAACTCCATCCTTCAGCTTACCAAAAAAAAAATTCAACCTGTTGGTCGTATGGTTCTTGAAGTGAGGTAAATGAACGCGCGCAGGTACAGACAACGACGGTGAAATCCGCCATACCATACAAATCCGCCACGAACACTTGAAGTCAAAATAAAAGATTTGAACAAGTTTTGATTTTAACCAATGATAGAGTAAATTGAATCGACTGGTTCCTACGGGTAGCATAACACATATAGTTAGAATTTCTATCACTCTGGAAATGGCGCCTCAGCGCTCCTATACAATTCTAACCAAGCGCGAAGCAATCGCGACTGCTGAGGCGTTAGGAAGCTGCCAAGCCGCATCAAAGAGACTAAATATCCCTCGCACGACTCTTCGCGACTGGCTAGACGATAAAGAGAACATCCAAGACTTTGCGGGTGCCCAAACCAGCAAAACCTTGAAGGGCCAGAGTGCAGCGCCGTTAATACACTTCTCTCACGATTTGGTAACCTTTATGAAGGATGTGCGACGAGAAGAATGGGTAAACCGTCTTCTTTTTTTTTTTTTCTACATTGTGACCTAAAACCGCTTGTTGCTTAGTATTTGTACAGATTTACTTATTCAATATTTCAAAGAGCAGCAAACGCGATGGCTTCAAACGTATCTTGCTGGTAAGGAAAGCGATGAGAAGGGTCTAAGTGCGTTTATGAGACTATGTCAGCGGTTTGCAGCACGGTAATATCTTTTGATTTTGCTGATTTTATATAATTGCTTTATTAAATAGTGTGATAGTCGTGGAGCTACTAACACATCCGGTTGGTCATGTATACTCAGTGCAGGAGAGCAGCTTTATGGATGCCAAAGTGTGGGCGATATATGTACGAGAGCTGCTCAAGTTCGAGATCGAGGCACTATCAGTGCTTATACTCGATAACTTCGACGCACATGTTTCAAAAGAAGGACTTGATGTTGTTGTCGAGACAACGTCGGCCCTGGTTTGCCAGCTACCGCCCAACAGTACAGCGGCCTGCCAGCCACTAGACGTTGAGGTTTTCAACTTTGCTTTTTGCTAATTAATTCGTTTTATCTACCAATAAAAATGTGCGACGGATTTTCCTGTCGCGAAAACAAAAAAAGAACTACTATGGAGGATGGCGTTCAGAGGGTGGCGAATTTCACCGTCGTTGTCTGTAATACACCCAGCGGTCTTTGCAGGAATCCCAATTTTTCTGGAAGTAAGCGAAAAAACCGTATTTAATCAAAACGATCAGAAATCCCTTCAAGCGAACGGTTAGTTGCTGCGTACACATCTTCATTTCCAGCATAACCATCTTATGCACCGCTGAGTCGATTTGGCTCGCATCTTCAGAAGATATCTTACCGCATTCCGGCTTCGAACGCATCTCTTTCAGGTACGTTATCACGTGAAAGTGACAAATCAAGATCCTGGCTTCCGGAAAATTTGTGTTCAGAACGCGAATTTTGTTCAACTCTTTATCCACCACGACCACGCGGAGCAAGTGGATCCGAGTGGGGTGGGAACGTTTTCAGTGCGCAATCCAACGCTCCATGTGCCAGTCTCCATTAGCTTCAATGTGTGACTGCTGCACGACTGCTCCTTCGCCATTCAATCATACCCATGAATGTCAGGAGCTGGTAATTGTATCTGTCAGTGCACAAAACAAATACAAATTAGTATCCTGGAAAAATTCTGGATGTAATACTGAAAAATCCTGCATAAAATCTGATAAAACATCATGGATATCATCTCAAAAAAATCCCGGATTTAATCCTGGATACTAACCCATGTACAATCCAAAAATAGAAATCATGGGAAAATCCTGGTAGTACAAATAAAATCCTGGATATAACGAACAAAACCACTCACCGGTTGATCTTGTGACTGCAGTCTACTAGATGAACCTCGCTGAAACGACCGTAGATACGGCGCATGTGTGCTGTAGCCAACGAAATAACGCCTGTTTCACCCGCATCCGTTTCGGACACCGTGGATACATTCTTGGGGTCTGCTGCAGCGAAAGAAGCAATTGCCTGGGCCGTCGCCTCGTTATCGTCCTGCTGAGAAGCGGGAGCCGTGTGTTCGCGAACGAGATTGTCCACGTCAACCTGAGTGACGTTCTGGTCGTGCTCCAGCAAGAAGTCGTAAATACGAGAGCGCTTCGCCCCCACATACAGCATTCCTTCCACACGAGCACCTACAACCGGAACGAGAACTCCACGGGAAACAGGATATGCTGCATAGGCCCTGCTGGAAACTTGGTGGTTATGGGTGAAGACTCCCATTCTTCACTTGTAGTTGCCCTCGCGCTACATTCCATTAAACCACAAAGCGAATGGACAATCTGTCAAGCGAATGTGCTGACGAGGCCGCGTTACTTCGCTTCGCAAATTTCGTTTCTTCCAGCCATGAGTGCAGATGCACACTCGCTGGTAGGGATCGCACGTTTCTGGCAGCAGAATAGAGTCGTCATCTGCTTTCTTAGTCTTCTGCAGCCATTTGATCCGCTCAGCACGAGACATGGTCTCTTTCACAGGTAAAACCTGTCGTGAACTCTCACAGTACTGTGTGAAGTACTGCACCCAGTCATCCCACGACTAGTGCCACACAGCCGGAGGCTCGACATTCACAGAATAGCCACGAGAAATAGCCTCTTCACCGACACCAGTTCCTTCAGGTGCCAATTCTAAACCAGGTGTCTCATCCCTCTCGAAGCTATCACCACTTGGCGTGCCAGACGCCCCCCCTATCTCTCTCCATGTCGTCGCTACCTGATTTTTTGTCGTCATCAGCAGTCAATGCCCGCGACTCGCCGCTTGCTGCGTCACCACCGCTTTGGACGCTTCTTGAGGCTTCTTTATCCTCTTCAAGACCACCAGAACCTCCACATACCAACGCCCCACGCACCTCGGTACCTTCAGATGCTTGCGAGGCCTCTTGGCTTGCTTCCGGAGCTTCCACGACGTCTTCGCCAGCAGCTCGACCCATTTTGCCTGTACAACCGCAAGTAAACGTAGTTTCGTTTTTCCCTCAACTCGGAATTAAGTGATCAAAATCGGAATTAAGTGGGCTGAAATTTATGCGTTTTTTTTTTCTTCGATCCTGGACATTTCCAGGATGTGAATTCTGTACAAAACAGTACTAATAATCCTGGCCTTCAACGGTTTCGTTTATTTTTACCAAGCAAAGTGGTTTATTAAAACTACTTACCTAGCGAAAAGTCTTCACCTCGCTCCGCACAAAAAGTGGCATTGAAACAGTGGTACTCTATACGCCACACAAAACGTTGGGACAGAATGTGTTTGCTAGAGTCGACAACTTCTTTCATCAAAGACATTATGTGCGCAGTCATCTATCGTAATCGCCAAACAAAGAAACTCACGACGCTGCGTCGTCTTCATGTGCGATTAGAGCGCACTAAAACGGCCCTCAATGCCACTTTACATCGGGTTATAAGTGGTCAGGCGTGGAACGACCAGCTTGTTGCCATTGACGATGCCGTTGGCGACAAGCTGCTTATCTCAGTCTGACTGTGAGCAGATGCATTATCAGTACATATGATGACCCTTACCCACACATCACTCCTTGTACTCGTCCGTGCTCAGAGCGGCGACAAACCGATCAGCCGCGCCCTTCGCATTCTCCTTCTTTTACACGGGGCCATCATGCTTGCGTAGTAGTACCAGTGTTGGGCCAGGCGATACACCGCACGACACATGTAGATTGTTGCCCTTGGACAATGGCAATGTCACACCAGGATGGCAACGTCACTACCAGGACGGCAATGTCACCACCACGCACGCCTAGCCTTGGTTAAGGGAAAGGTAATATTTGAAGCTCGTCTCGTCATGATAAATAATCATATTTCCTGTGGGGACGTGCGTGTTTAAGCCTGTTGCAAAGGCTAGCTATAATGCCTTGTTGTTGGCACCACTTATCGTAGTTTTTCGATAAATAGTTTTTACGATGGACTGCACACCGTTAAGAGAGTGGTGAGCGAAGGAAATGCTCACACACACGTCAATTTGCTCAACAAGTGGTCCTTCATGACGGGCATCTGCTTGCTCGTCCAAATACCCTAGGGAGCTGGTGACAGCGGCGGAAGGGCTGCTGCCTGATTGGTAGTAGGGGTACTTGGGGACGACGTGAGGGTAAGCTGAATTTCTGATTGCAGGGTAGACAGGATGGGTCGGCGGAAGGAGCGGCGGAAAGCTCTCCAGATCAGGGAGACGAAAAAGGCAGACCTTACGACCTAAAAGCATCACTTCTTCTTGTCGCATTGTGCAACATAGAATCCGATACTGGTATGACGCAGCCCAGCATTACTTACAGTCCACCAACAAAGCCGTCGATGCCTTGGCAGCCGGTGGCCGGCATCTAAGCGTCTTTTTACCACGGGTTTGACATGGCGATGCTAGCGGTACATAGTTGCTGGAAAGAGCACATTTCATCAAGTGGCTCGTAGCATGCGCTAGAACTTCGTAAATGACTTCTTTGCTGCTCGTTGTATCGTGCTTGTTTCAAAATGAAGGGCGGGGTCGAGGGAGCAGCGACCTCCCTCGCTCTAATGCAGGTCCTTATCGTAGCACCAGACTATCCCAGTTTACCTTTCCATCACCAATCGCACAAGCTAATAATATCAATCCCCACCCATACCTATTTTTAAATGCGGTAATTATACAGGTTGAGAAATTAACTGAATATTATGTCCTGCTAAAACGACTTTTATGTGTAATACAGCTTACTGTACTACGAAAGAAACGTGAAGCACCACGCACAGCAATTATATTTACTTATTTAAGCGCTACAACTAACTCTTTAACTGCTTCTGATATCTTATTTCTGAAATAGCAAAAATACATACACACCAGCTATAAGTGTTAGCTTTTTTAAACTGGTCTTGTATTGTGGTGACCATGACGCGCTGTAATATGCCGTAGCAAAACATTCAAAATACATTCATGGTTCTCTTAAGAATACAAGGCGGCTTTTGTGGATGAGTACATCGTCGCCGATAATGTAATTATTGACTAGTCGAAAAAATAGGATCGCGAGCACGAAACCTAAGAAGTTGAAGCTGTGACCCAAGGGTTAGACAAAAAGAAACGTGAACCTATTGTCGAGCCTCGGACGAGCACACAGGGAGCTGCTCCCGCAAAAATAGGCGGAGTAAAAAGACTCGAGAGCAATTCTCCTGCGATTGTAGTGCTCGAAGTCAAAATGCGTTTTGACGGGGGAGCACGAATTTGCGAAGGGGCTTGCTTGTTTCTTACACGTTTCATTGGCTAATGAAACACAGTACTTTTGACTTGATCTTGTGTGCCATCTCGCAATTATGTATCAATCTAAGGCTTAGATAACAAGAACCATTTGATCCCTTCTACCGGAACGAGCATCGAGGACGCGTTTCTTGGCGCTGTTACGCTTGCAGCTCTTGGCTTACTTTGAGGCGGAAGGATGTGCCTCGGGACAACGTGGATAATACTCTGACGATTGTGCTTGGCCATGATGGAAGCGATGCGATACGATGTGTGGTGTCTGAAAGGTGGGCAAATACAGAATCGAGTGGTGGGCTAGAGGTGGTAACCAGCGGTCTTTTGCTGGCTGGTTGGCGCTTTGCCAGCGTACCACTTTGCTAGGGAAATAATTGGCGCACAACTACTTTGTTTGTAAGCCCTTATTTGAGGATTTTCAAGAAACAACTTGAATGACTGCTTTGACCGAGAGTACAATTGTGTTTGGTAAACGTTGTAGTGAGCACCCCTGTAAGATAGTACTTCGAATATTTTATATCAGGGTTTGTGAGAAAGGCCATCACAGCTAGTCATGGCAAGAGCGGCTACCGTCGCTGAGCCGGTAAGATTAAGTATTGCCGATAAAATACGCAAACGTCGGGCGAGCGGGAGCATCTATCCACAAAAAATCTGCTCCCTCGAAAATCCGGGAGTAAAATTTCGTATCGAGTCTGAAGGCGAGGAGGGGCGAAGCGCCCACGCGATGCACCGGCGACCACCGTTGGAGAGCCAGGAATCGACGATTTCGACTGCGATCATTTTAATTTGTTCCCGTTCCAGCAGTCGATGTAAGCATGGGTAGACCCTCCATTGGCACTGACGGTGAACCCGGGTCCGTGGGTGGTACGGCGGACTTTCCGTCTACTCTATCGGATTCCTGCAAACAAAAGAAGAATTGGATAGTGACATCGATGACGAAAACAATGTCTTCGACCGAGACAACGACACGATGCGCGTTACGACATCCTCTGGTAGGAATGTGAATGATAACGCGGGTAAGAATGTATTAAACATAATAATGATAAATGCTGATCTTACAATTTTAGAGAAGCGTTTTACATTGTGCTGCATGCTCGCTTACTAGTACTAGCTTTTTTCTTGCCCTGAATTTATGTGACCTGCAGCTGGACGGAGCTGTCGATTTAAACGATGGAACGTGGGCTTCTACGACATTAGCCGTATCCTATTCACCCTCACCACTTGTATTTTTTTCTACTTCATTCCCAAGAAGTTGTGGTATCATATTGCGAAAGAGTCAGAATCATACTGTGTGGTGTCCATTCCAATGGTTGCTGAGATGCGGCGCGCTAACCAGCTCGAGGCTCAGACCAACGACTCACGCAAAAGTGTGCAGCCTTTGAAAACTGTCGTGGCTGAACTGTCGAGAACCAAACCTATTAAAGCCCACGAAATACGGGATATCGTGGGTTTACCGGCAGCTCGATCGCTCTGCTCTCACACCGACAGGATTGACAAGCGCGGGCAGGCAGAGAAGGACGGCACCATACCGCGCGAAAACGTCCAATCAGAATGTTACACGATATCGTTTCAATACCATCCCACGCTACCTTCATTTCCAAAGTTATAGCCTTGATGTAGCAACAGAGGATAGTGCATGGAATGTGCAAACAGCGGAGAAGACGTTTCACTGACGTTTTCGTCTTGGCCCAAGGATCCGTTTTGATAAAGGTACTATCCCAAACCGTAAGAATGCCAATCCGGTCAGCGTGTACAACAACGCCAACCCAAACAAATATGGCGCGAAAGTCTATATGGCCTGTTGTACCAGCTTGGATACTGTCCGAGGTGATTTTGTTTTTTTCTCGTATGATTCAGAGTTTTTTTTTATTAGAAATTAGCTGACATATGGAATGGTTATCCTCTATGCTGTTCACGCCATAGAATTGAAATCTAAATGGGTCTGTCTGACAAGACGAAGACTGCACATACTGGTGAACAGCGCAAGGATGCCAGAAAGAAAGCGAAAGGTGTTTCTCAAGAAGGTAATCGCTTGTTGGTCAGCCCAGTAAACATCTGACCATTGCGAACAATTTCCATTTGCTATGCGCTCTATCGCTCTCTCTGCTGGTACTCGGTTAATACTATGTTGGGATGCATCGCAACGATAGTGTGGGCTGTCCAGCAAGCTTTGAGTGCAATCTTTAGAACAGCTGAAGTGCATGGCGCGTGGGACATATCAAATTGCACGATGTAAGCCGCTAGTCGCATTGTCCTGTATATACTCTAAGCCAGTATATATGATAGCCATCGGATGCGTAACGAAGTCCGAGACGGTTACAAGTCAGGAGAAAGGATATGTGGATTCTCATTTGGTTTCCTGTCTCCAATTAGTGGCGGGCTATTATAGCGGAATGGGAGGCGTTGACTATCATGACCAGCTCTACTTGCAGCGCTGCGTTGCGTAAGAAATACTACAGACCATTTTCCTCGACTTAGGCAACGTTTTATCATCGACAAGCGGGTACGAATTCGCGCTGAGTACATGCGGCGTCTGCACGTAGAGCTCATGGGGTTTTACAGACATGCGCTTACACAGCAACATAAACGCTGAGGACCCGGTACCTACATCGATTGCCACTAACGAACATCAGCTACAAGGACAACAAGACTTTTATACTAGTGGGGATCGGCACAAGCGCCGCCAGCACTTACGCCAGGTCTGATCTGTGCTGTTGCCGGCGAAAAGGAAGGCTTTGAAGCGTGCTATTGCTGTCAGCGCTGCACGTATCTCCACGGCGGTTTTGTTCCCCTTTATAGCTGAGCCCGAAGGGAAGAGACTGGAAAAGGCTACGTGCGACCAGATTTCACATGACACTTGAGCAAACGGCACTGCATTCCAGCGGCAAGAAGAATCGCATCCGATTCCGGAAGTGTAAGCGCCGTGATCCTGAAAATGAGTAGAAATGGATAGCTATAACGATAGCGCGAGCGCATCACTCCTTTAAAGGCAGGTAGGGTAATTCACCAACATGTTAGACGATTTTACTAAACTCAGTCCAAAACTATACATGTTAGTAGTGTACTGTAGAGATATTACGTCGTATGAAATGTTTTTACTGAATTGTATCTATTGCTCTGCGAGTCTTCAGGTTGTATCCCCTCTCCACCCACAGTCAGAAATTCTTACGACGCTGGGCCAAGCATTGCGACCTTCTTCTCGCTGGAAATCAAATTTCATTCGAGCCGGCAAGTGATGTTTCGGCTGAGTGAGTACTTAGCCGCTGATGAAATGAAGTCTGAAGAGACACAACGACAATCCTCTCCACTACAATTCCATCCCAAGGTGTTTGGATGTTGGTTTCAAGTTCTGGTGCGATGTTTTGATCAGGCAGAAGAGAAATTAGCGAAATAGTGCTGTCTTCCCATGTTGCAAATCCCGTGGTCTTCCTCAACATTAACCAATACATTACCACATTTCGTTTTAGGACTATGATAAACTTATCTGTAAAACAAGTGCAAAATGAAAAACCTGCTTAGCGTCCTGATAATAGAAACTAAATCACAAACTGAATTGATTAACTATTGCACAGAAATTTAATGGCTAATAGAGCAAGTGATTCCTATAATGTCTAAAAATGGGATGCTCGTTCTGTTAGAAATGTTCTGCTGAAATCGGCCTTTTGGACATGTAAATCGTGTTTTCAATCAGTCGGGACAAGTATGTACTCGAACAAGACAAGTCGGCATCTTTACTGCACATAAGCTCAATTTATGAGGCACTAACACAGTTAGTTTACATGTATAGCAGCTAACTTGTCAGCGTCTGGGAGAAATATGAATGCAGCATGCTTATCGATGAACACGTCGATCTGCGTGCCGCTTCCACAAACCAACATATTTGTCCATCTTTTTTCTAGTGTAGACCTTCAATGATATCATAGCAACTTAAACTAATGAAATAAAACAAATGTACCAATCTCGTGCGGCCTTCCGAGGCTTAGAAACAGACTCGTCTTGCTCCTGTCTCCTTTTGTCTTCTTTCGAGGCGGTTCTCGGTCGGAGCTCGCGCTTCCGTCCGACGCGGCGTTACTCGCAAATTCTTCGTCGTTCGGGTGGACGGGCCCCGTGTCATGATAAAAGGGAGCCGACTTAGAAGCACGGCTTCGTAGTCCTCGACCTACACGAAGGACAATACAGCGCAAATAAACGGACACGATACCGTATCTGTGTAAAGTTCTCAAAACGGCTGACCAACAAGCGCTTAGCTTCTTGAGTAACACCTTTCGCTTTCTTTCTGCCATCATTGCGTTGTTCACCAGTATGTGCAGTCTTGGCCTTGTCAGACAGACCCATTTAGATTTCATTTCGATGGCGTAAACAGCATAGAGAATAACCATTCCATATGTCAGCTAATTTCTAATATAAAAAAACTCTGAATCATACGAGAAAAAAACAAAATCACCTCGGACAGTATCCAAGCTGGTACAACAGGCCATATAGACTTTCGCGCCATATTTGTTTGGGTTGGCGTTGTTGTACACGCTGACCGGATTGGCATTCTTACGGTTTGGGATAGTACCTTTATCAAAACGGATCCTTGGGCCAAGACGAAAACGTCAGTGAAACGTCTTCTCCGCTGTTTGCACATTCCATGCACTATCCTCTGTTGCTACATCAAGGCTATTACTTTGGAAATGAAGGTAGCGTGGGATGGTATTGGAACGATATCGTGTAACATTCTGATTGGACGTTTTCGCGCGGTATGGTGCCGTCCTTCTCTGCCTGCCCGCGCTTGTCAATCCTGTCGGTGTGAGAGCAGAGCGATCGAGCTGCCGGTAAACCCACGATATCCCGTATTTCGTGGGCTTTAATAGGTTTGGTTCTCGACAGTTCAGCCACGACAGTTTTCAAAGGCTGCACACTTTTGCGTGAGTCGTTGGTCTGAGCCTCGAGCTGGTTAGCGCGCCGCATCTCAGCAACCATTGGAATGGACACCACACAGTATGATTCTGACTCTTTCGCAATATGATACCACAACTTCTTGGGAATGTAGTAGAAAACAATACAAGTGGTGAGGGTGAATAGGATACGGCTAATGTCGTAGAAGCCCACGTTCCATCGTTTAAATCGACAGCTCCGTCCAGCTGCAGGTCACATAAATTCAGGGCAAGAAAAAAGTTAGTACTAGTAAGCGAGCATGCAGCACAATGTAAAACGCTTCTCTAAAATTGTAAGATCAGCATTTATCATTATTATGTTTAATACATTCTTACCCGCGTTATCATTCACATTCCTACCAGAGGATGTCGTAACGCGCATCGTGTCGTTGTCTCGGTCGAAGACATTGTTTTCGTCATCGATGTCACTATCCAATTCTTCTTTTGTTTGCAGGAATCCGATAGAGTAGACGGAAAGTCCGCCGTACCACCCACGGACCCGGGTTCACCGTCAGTGCCAATGGAGGGTCTACCCATGCTTACATCGACTGCTGGAACGGGAACAAATTAAAATGATCGCAGTCAAAATCGTCGATTCCTGGCTCTCCAACGGTAGTTGCCGGTGCATCGCGTGGGCGCTTCGCCCCTCCTCGCCTTCAGACTCGATACGAAAATTTACTCCCGGATTTTCGAGGGAGCAGATTTTTTGTGGATAGATGCTCCCGCTCGCCCGACGTTTGCGTATTTTATCGGCAATACTTAATCTTACCGGCTCAGCGACGGTAGCCGCTCTTGCCATGACTAGCTGTGATGGCCTTTCTCACAAACCCTGATATAAAATATTCGAAGTACTATCTTACAGGGGTGCTCACTACAACGTTTACCAAACACAATTGTACTCTCGGTCAAAGCAGTCATTCAAGTTGTTTCTTGAAAATCCTCAAATAAGGGCTTACAAACAAAGTAGTTGTGCGCCAATTATTTCCCTAGCAAAGTGGTACGCTGGCAAAGCGCCAACCAGCCAGCAAAAGACCGCTGGTTACCACCTCTAGCCCACCACTCGATTCTGTATTTGCCCACCTTTCAGACACCACACATCGTATCGCATCGCTTCCATCATGGCCAAGCACAATCGTCAGAGTATTATCCACGTTGTCCCGAGGCACATCCTTCCGCCTCAAAGTAAGCCAAGAGCTGCAAGCGTAACGGCGCCAAGAAACGCGCCCTCGATGCTCGTTCCAGTAGAAGGGATCAAATGGTTCTTGTTATCTAAGCCTTAGATTGATACATAATTGCGAGATGGCACACAAGATCAAGTCAAAAGTACTGTGTTTCATTAGCCAATGAGACGTGTAAGAAACAAGCAAGCCCCTTCGCGAATTCGTGCTCCCCCGTCAAAACGCATTTTGACTTCGAGTACTACAATCGCAGGAGAATTGTTCTCGAGTCTTTTTACTCCGCCTATTTTTGCGGGAGCAGCTCCATGTGTGCTCGTCCGAGGCTCGGAAATAGGCTCACGTTTCTTTTTGTCTAACCCTTGGGTCACAGCTTCAACTTCTTAGTTTTCGTGCTCGCGATCCTATTGGTTTCGACTGGTCAATAATTACATTATCGGCGACGATGTACTCATCCACAAAAGCCGCGTTGTATTCTTAAGAGAACCATGAATGTATTTTGAATGTTTTGCTACGGCATATTACAGCGCGTCATGGTCACCAAAATACAAGACCAGTTTAAAAAAGCTAACACTTATAGCTGGTGTGTATGTATTTTTGCTATTTCAGAAATAAGATATCAGAAGCAGTTAAAGAGTTAGTTGTAGCGCTTAAATAAGTAAATATAATTGCTGTGCGTGGTGCTTCACGTTTCTTTCGTAGTACAGTAAGCTGTATTACACATAAAAGTCGTTTTAGCAGGACATAATATTCAGTTAATTTCTCAACCTGTATAATTACCGCATTTAAAAATAGGTATGGGTGGGGATTGATATTATTAGCTTGTGCGATTGGTGATGGAAAGGTAAACTGGGATAGTCTGGTGCTACGAGAAGGACTTGCATTAGAGCGTGGGAGGTCGCTCCCGCCCTTCATTTTGAAACAAGCACGATAGAAAGAGCAGCAAAGAAGTCATTTACGAAGTTTTAGCGCATGCTACGAGCCACTGGATGAAATGCGCTCTTTCCAGCAACTATGTACCGCTAGCATCGCCATGTCAAACCCGTGGTAAAAAGACGCTTAGATGCCGGCCACCGGCTGCCAAGGCATCGACGGCTTTGTTGGTGGCCTGTAAGTAATGCTGGGCTGCGTCATACCAGTATCGGATTCTATGTTGCACAATGCGACAAGAAGAAGTGATGCTTTTAGGTCGTAAAGTCTGCCTTTTTCGTCTCCCTGATCTGGAGAGCTTTCCGCCGCTCCTTCCGCCGACCCATCCTGTCTACCCTGCAATCAGAAATTCAGCTTACCCTCATGTCGCCCGCAAGTACCAATCGGGCAGCAGCCCTTCCGCCGCTGTCACCAGCTCCCTAGGGTATTTGGACGAGCAAGCAGATGCCCGTCATGAAGGACCACTTGTTGAGCAAATTGACGTGTGTGTGAGCATTTCCTTCGCTCACCACTCTCTTAACGGTATGCAGTCCATCGTAAAAACTATTTATCGAAAAACTACGATAAGTGGTGCCAACAACAAGGCAATATAGCTAGCCTTCGCAACAGGCTTAAACACGCACGTCCCCACAGGAAATATGATTATTTATCATGACGAGACGAGCTTCAAATATTACCTTTCCCTTAACCAAGGCTAGGCGTGCGTGGTGGTGACATTGCCGTCCTGGTGGTGACGTTGCCATCCTGGTGTGACATTGCCATTGTCCAAGGGCAACAATTTACATGTGTCGTGCGGTGTATCGCCTGGCCCAACACTGGTACTACTACGCAAGCATGATGGCCCCGTGTAAGAGAAGGAGAATGCGAAGGGCGCGGCTGATCGGTTTGTCGCCGCTCTGAACACGGACGAGTACAAGGAGTGATGTGTGGGTAAGGGTCATCATATGTACTGATAATGCATCTACTCACAGTCAGACTGAGATAAGCAGCTTGTCGCCAACGGCATCGTCAATGGCAAGAAGCTGGTCGTTCCACGCCTGACCACTTATAACCCGATGTACAGTGTCATTGAGGGCTGTTTTAGCGCGTTATAATCACACATGAAGACGTACCTGGCGACGAAGCGTCGTGAGTTTCTTTGTTTGGCGATTACGATAGTTGACTGCGCACATACTGTCTTTGATGAAAGAAGTCGTCGACTCTAGCAAACACATTCTGACCCAGCGTTTTGTGTGGCGTATGGAGTACCACTGTTTCAACGCCACTTTTTGTGCGGAGCGAGGTGAAAACATGGCGTTAGGTAAGTAGTTTTATTATAATAAACCACTTTGCTTGGTAAAAAATAACCGGCTGGAAACCATATTGTCTACTATTAAATAGGTATTGCTAAATTTCTTAGCTGTAGCTGAATAATTTTTCGCGATTCGTGATTGGCGGAAAACTCCAACCTCTTAGCTTCAACGATACCTTGTGGTAAAATAGGGTATTTATTGGTCGATCCAGGAAGCAGTTTCAAAAAGATACAAAATTTTCCGACCGACCGGCCGAAGAACACCTTCTTGCACGAAATTGGTGTTAAAACAAGCATCCGTAATTTTACGGTCTCACTGCAACAGGCACCGAAATTTACGTTTTTTCTGCAACCGTGTAAAAAGTACCTTTCAAGTCAAAACCGTAAGAACGGCGGAAGGCGTAAAATCTCGCACAAGATACTCCTGTCCATTTGAAACCGTCGCTTTGCTCACAATATTGTAAGCAATAGCGCGCTTTAACTGGGGCACTGTTTTGATGCTAAATTAATTAATTTTGTTGGTGCTGCAGACTTTTTACGGGCCACTGGTTGCAAAAAATTGATCGGTTGCAAAAATACCGTTAATTCCGGTATACTTACGTATAATCTTCCACTGCGATAGAAAATGCTAGCAAGTTTTGCCCCTTTTACAGGGTAAAAAGAAATCTGACCAGCAATTTGCGAGGTCGGTGTAACTCCACCAAATAAGTTGGAACCGCCACCAAAAAAATGGAGAATGCACACGAATGGTGGACAGCTATCACTCACAAAATAAAAGTGGAGTGTCCACACAGATAGGAAGCAGTAACACTTAGCACAAAGCTAATAAACACTCCATGTCAGTGCTTTTGCTCGAATCATTAGCATAGGTGATGTGATTCGAGCACTAAGTTGTAGCGATCATGTTGTAGTTGCAGCAACAACGACGCCTCACATTCCCTTCAAACGAGCCATGGCACTAAATTTCGGCTGGAATCCGAGCAGAGACCACACTCAGCGAGGATATGGTAAGAACGGTGGAGTCCACGTGTGCCTCAGGCATTAGCTTTGCAGTGTCATTCTCCAACTTGTGCCCAAGAGCCTTAGCACCACACCCCGTCCAGAGCAGCGGCACACAAGACCGACCACCACCGCAGCTCCAAGGAATGCACAAGTACGTTCATTGATGTTATGAATAGAATGTATCTAGCATGAGTCTGCGTTCATCTACCATGTTTGATGGTGCAGTGCAATGAGCTCGACATGAAGAAGTGCGTGATTGGGTCGCGCTCGTAGTCAAGTACTGGAACTTTGGGAGTCGTCGCCATCATCTCCGTCTGGATCGTACTTGCCAACTACCTCGTTGTCGAGGGTACCAAGGCCATGGACGTGCACAGTATGCACGCATTGGACATCCACGCCCACAGCCTGGATCCTGCAGCTCATTGGTCACGGCGTCTTCGATCGTCGCAAACCGGCACTCTTCGACAGCCTGGACCAGGCTCTGATCACCGCTCCGATGTTCGTGTAGCTCGAGATTTTGTTCCCACTCGGTTACCGTCCGGAACTCTACACGCGCGTGATGAAGCAGGTCTGGATCAAAGCAAGACCTCCCAGGCTACAAAGACGCTGTAGTTGAGGCAACAAGACAGTGACTTTTGTGGCCTCATCAAAAAGAAAAATGTATTGTTTTCGATATATCTATGCGAATTTTCTCGTTAGGAGGTTACGACGATCTCTACCATCTCTGTGAGACTCTTGGCAATACCCTCCGCCCCACTGACGAGACAGTTGAGAAGTAAGAGCTCCTCCATCGACACCTTCTCGTAGCGACGTTCTTCCAGCAGCCATTCCACGTACGCAGTCTTCATCTGCGCCGCGATGTCGCTACTGGAGAATTCCTCCACATTAAGAACGTCGTGCTCGCGACACATGGCAGGAGCCGATGACGCATCCGACGATACTCTCTTGTTCTTCTCAAAGGACGAAGCTTGGGACGAGTTGCGTTAACTCTCACGTGACGGCATCGCGGCTCGAGAATTGTTGACATTCGCTTCCTGCACATCCAAAGGTGGACGTTTGGACTGAATCTTGTCGCCAGAGTCCACGTCGACGACCTTCGGCTCGTCGTCCTCGTTCTCGTTGATAGCTGCAAGCAAATGCTCCGGTCTGGCTACCAGAGCCGAGGCCTTGGGTTTACGTTGCGTGTACAGCTCCACCTTGAGATTAGGCCGTTCTCCAGCGCCTCGACGAACTCTTCGAACGACACCAAGTCGCTGTTATCCTTGTCCACCACACGCATGAATTCCTCGACGTATTTGTGGATCTCGCCTTGCTTGACCGCGCCAGACTGGGCAAAGATGGTCTCCAGCATGTCTGCCACTTCGTCCGCGTCGATCTCGCCGCTACAGTCCTTGTCTGCCAAGCGGAAGGCCTATTTCATCTGCATGAAGGTGGCGGTCTGGTCCGGAGCAACGCATCGCTAAAGAGCATCTTGAACGTCTTGAATGAATCAGTCACTACAGTCTGTACAGTATGGAATTGGCTCTGCCACTTTGCACTTGTGCTCTTGCTGTCAAGTGAAGCCTCAGTGTCTCGAATGTCGACACAATTAAGCTGAACTCGGTCGTGTTCGACGCGGAAATTGAACCACCGCACCAGCTTAAATAGTAGCGTGTTGTTGTTCAGTAGTCGACGTGAACACTCGAGAACTTTTTCACATTTCAGAGTCGAGAACGCAGGTCTCCACATGAGCGGTTCGGCTTAAGCCTCCGCCATTAAGGACGCTTGTTGCACATGTTTAGCAGGGATCTTCCCTGCTCCATCTAAAAGATCACTCTCCATTTTGTTTGTCTCCACGTAATTTTAAATGAGCGGTAAATCTATACCTTGGCAGTGATCGTGCTATTGTGGTGGTCGTATATTTTAAGGTGGTGGTGGTGACCCATTTAGGTGTGTGTGTTCCCGTCCACATTTTGATTTAAGGTGGAAATAACCCGGACTCTTTCTGAGCGAGCACACCTGCTGCGGCGACCACACACTATACCAGGTACTTGAGCTGCTGCGGTTATCTCCGCTCTATCTACATTATACGTCTACACTTTTACTTATCTTCCACTTACCTATCTACACTCTGCTCGATGAAGTGCTGGGCCAATCGAGACCAACACAAGCGACGCCCGCGGCGGCTGGCCCGATACGGCCCTTACGACACAAACGAGCGAATCTATCACCTCGCAAAAAATACCGGCAGAGCTCCGAAATTATCATGGCCAGGAGCCTCAGCGTCTCGATGTTGCGTCAAGAGGCGTTGAAACCAGTGCAGCTTCAAGCGAACAAGGACAAAAGGTAGACGGATGATGCCGCGCTGCCTGGCGGTGCTACGTGCTCTCATTGGACTGCCAGTCGATCCTATCTTTCGGCCTCGACACACACCTCAACGACCTCGACAGCTGCGTTTACATACTTTTTATAGTGATTAAGATGTACTATGAAAAATATTATTCTCGCACAATACCTAGCCAAAGAAAAACTGAATAAAGTTAGGTATTCTAAAAAACAAATCCTAGCAATTACGTCGAGGAATAAAGTGAGCTATATTTTGTATCGTCCACCAAGTTTCTATCAGTTTATACCCATGCTAAACCTTTATTGCCGAGTGAAACCTGTGAAGTTTGTACGAATTGGTAAAAAAAATAAGAACTTCTCATTTGAAATTTGTATCGAATCGATACCTACTATTGGTGTGTGCACATAATCTTGAATTAATCTGTACTTAAGTACGTCGTAGCACTACCAGGAAAAGTAGAATGTGCTGAAGTTTACTACGTACTGTTACTTATGTGTACGATTGATTACTTTCATTTCGTTTTTTAAATGTAAACTACGGGCCTCTATTAATAAAAGGGATAGTTTTGAAAACTTCGGTACAGTACAGTACTGCACCCCGTTTCCGCGGGAGTAGACCATATAGATTTTTCAAATAAATCCGATTTTAAAGACAAACAAGTGTTCATTAGAATTCAGGAGCATCGGATCCGGAAGTTTATTAAAGGTCCACGGGCGCAAAAACGGGGTGCAGTACTGTACTGCACCCCGTTTTCGCGGGGGTGAACCATTTAGGATTTGCAAATAAACAAGATTTTAGTAAACAAGTGATACAGTACATGCAGTTCATTTGCCCTCAGGATTATTACATCCGGAAGTTTGGATGCCTTTGAACGGTTTATGATTAAACACGAAGCATCCTTGAGGCTCTTTAGGTAAATTTCTATAAAACAGCAGGCATGCCGGCTGGATAGTCATTCAGTGATGGATCAGTGATGGGATGCTAACCGGAACTGTACGGCAACCGTATGCCCACAAATTGGTGGCTACAGTGGACGATAATAATATCGGTATTACTTATTTAAATATCGGTTCAGTATTGTATCGTATATTGATTTCCGTTGACTCTAGACCGGCTCGCCATCAGCAGTGTACTTTGCCTCTAAATTTCTAGCTAAAATACCTTTTTTGAGTATTTTATGCTCGATATTTTCAATAAGGTTAAAACTAAAATCGGACTTTATGAGCGCTTATTGAGGTACATTGTTCGGGCTGTTATATCGCGTACCGCTAGAAAAAACATTCTACCGGTAGTTGAAGAACAATAGTACACAGCAGGGTGTTGAGTTAGCAGTAAAACCCGGCCTGCTTACTTGTAGCCAATCTACACCTTGTGGCAAACATTTCCACTCGCTTCACATAGCGACACTAGAGGCTTCATATTGTTCACATACCTTCCACCTTGTTCAATCGTTTGTACATTATTACAGACTCCGCCCAGAAACTCAAATTCATCTTCTTCTACCCTCGCAAACGCGGTCATACTATAATACTTTCTTCTTTTTCAGCTAAAACAAACGTGATACATGTACAAACGATTTGCGAGAATCCATAGCATGCTTACTTGATATCCTTTGGGAACAAAGAAGGTCCACCATTTTTCAGTTTCTGGGCGCCCACACACCTTCTGACATTTCGCAATGCTAATATGTATTAAATCCTTACCGGTATTTGCGTTTCGCATCCGGTATACGCACTTAAGAATGTCGAATTGCTTAGAATTTTGCCAAAATTGTTTGTTAAAATAAAAAAATGCTTAGAAGCCGTCTCTTCAGTGAGGCGCCGAAGGGACATTTTGGGGTAATATAATATAGCCACGTATAGTTTTACCTTAGGTGACACCGCCTATTAATAGTGTGTACGCAAATGCCGCCCAACTTAAATGCAGAGAAGCTTTCCGACACCCTATAAAAAGCAAAGCACATGCCTAAACCTATATTGGAGTGCAGATCGGCATACAGTGATCCTCAATGGATCGAGCTCACTTGATACAATACGGTTCTGTACTGTTTACGGTCCGTAGTAGGATCAGTACTATCCAGACGGTGCTGAACAGTGCTTTGCCAGTTCAGATTTTGCTTCTCATTAGAAATAACGATTTATCTTCGTCTACGAGCGCACCCATGCATCTAAGCCCCATTCTACTGGTGACACTGATCACTATTCTTGCCTGGAACAGTGTTCTTGTGGCGGCGACTGAGAAGACTACCGCTTCACTTGTAGACCACGTTACAGGCACAGGCTACGATGGCGTCAACCAGGGGAGATTTCGTAGGACGGCCAGCGCAAACAACAACGTCGCTGGTGCAGCAGATTCGCTTGCTTTGGACGAAAGGGCTAATCCGATAACTTCCTTTCTGAAGGAGATTCCCAATAAGATTCCTTTGTCTTGGAAGACTACCTGGTGGCTTGATCGATACAAGTCGGTAGACTACGTCGAGGAAAAGCTGGGTATGAAGGGTTTGACAAACGCTGAAAAATTGGTCCACAAGAACTACAATCGTTTGGAAAGATATTCCAAAAAGCTCAAGGAGAACATTATATGGAGGGCTATCCGCAGGGACGTCAGCACATACAGAGTGTGGGACGATTTGGGCCTCAATCAGAAGACAACGCTACATCCAACGACAACAACGTGGAGTAAGGTACCAGACGAAGAAATTCTTGCTCAGCTGGCAAAAATCCAGAAAACCGAGGCATTTAAGGAGTACAAACAGTATGCTGTTGCATACGACGCCTACAAAGTCAGCCTGTTTGGCTCGGGCTACTACCGCCCTACTGTGTTTTTCGACAAGAACGCCACACCGCTGGAAAAGATGGCAAGAATTCAAATTTGGGTGGAAACAAAAAGACCCACAATGTATGTGAAGGAGTTTTTGGGTTTGCAGCATGCGAAGGCGGACAAGCTCCGAAACGACCGATTTTACCAATTCTACTCGAGGGAACTGACGAAGGCGGGCGTCAGTGGTTATTAATAGGCCGTATTTTCTCCGAGAATGGCACTCAGTCTGTCTTTCATTTTATGATAGTGAAAAGAATGGTCAGGGGAGTAGAGCAGAGTTCTGTGAGGCTCCTCGTCATCCAGATACAAGCAGTAGCGTTGGAACTTCTTTAAAACGATGGTAACTGACGATGATGTGGGCCTGCGTTTATGAGAGCGACGTAGGCTCTTAGCAATAGCGATTGCTCCAGACAAATATTAAGGGTGTATTGTACCAATTCAAGCAGCCTAGTCTATCGGTTACACTCCGACATTAAGATTCGCGGACTCGCAGTTTACGAAGTTTATACTCCCTCTGTTTCAGATTACTTGACCAGCTCGTGTTTCAAACTACTTGAATTTTTGATTTGTATATATGAAGCCTCAGTATCCTGATGCTCCAGTCAAGGTTTCCTGCGATGTTTTAATATCTAACGCAGATTGTGGTCACTGTGGTCAACCACCCGATAAGTGATCTCCAGCTATTACATCCTTTTTTAAACAGCTAACAGCCACTAGAGGGCTTCATAAAGCAGAAGATGTGTGCCTCAATATAAGTACACCAACGATAATGCTAATACGCAAGGAGAATAACCTTCTCCTTGCGTATTATTTATTACTCATTTTTAGCTTCGACACGAAGAACACCAATTTGTATGAATCTTAGTAAAGCTCAGAACCGACCCTACAAACAAAACTTCATACAGTATTAATACCCCCCCCCCCTAACTGAACTTTAAAAAGCAAGTTATCCTGCCGTACAATACACGATAACATTCCGTCCACCGAGTCTGTTCTACTTGGAGTAAACTCATTATTGCCCAAATGACAAACTTGATACTACAGTACTAGTTTTGTATGCAAGTGTACAGATGCTCTAGTTGTACGACCACAAAATAGTGGTGATGATAATATAAAATAATAACTTAAGTAGTGATTGGAGTAGCCAGGAGCCATGAATCGTTCACGTGTGTTCTCGATGTAATCGACAGCGACAACCTGGAGCAAAATAGAAATGTGAAAGGTAATTGATACTAAAGTCTAATGGATCCCACAAACGATGGTCCAGCAATGAGTTTGCAGTCAATTATCGAGTATTTCATCTTCCAAAGCAGGTACCCGTAGCAAGGATTGAGAGAAATACGTCTAAAGTCAACGGTTTGGTATCCGGGAGCGATCAGTATTTCACGAAAATATCGGTGTATTCCATAGCGAAGCAAGGATATTGTGTTTTCCACAATTGTTTATTACCGGTATACCGCCGACGTACCGGTATACACGCTTTCCCTGCTTGCTGCTGGCCACACGTGGCGTGCTGCCTCACTTCGTATTTGGAAGAACAAGCAGCAAGCAGCCAAGAAATAAGGGGGATTTCAGCTCAACATCGCAATGACAACTTAAGAAGCTTTCGCAGCACTCAGCGCCCCCAGCTCGCCGGCGTCCAGGGCAGGTACTGCCCCCTCGGACAGCGTAGCTCCGGCGAGTAGAGCCGACGTCGTGGATGTCACTGGCGGCGTGGAGCCATGGACCGCCGCCTTAGTGCGTAGTACGAAGGAGTCCCCACCTCTGCGTACGAGCAAGCACGCGGCATCACGCGGAGACTTGTACCCGACGTCGAAGGCATTCTTGCAGATACATCGGGATTCATCGGGATTTTGGCCTTGGTAGACTTCGTATTGTCGCATCGGTCGTTTCGTCGAATAAACTCGCTAGTGTTCAGATCGACTGACCTGGATGGGCTGCTCCCCGGAGGCCGTGTATACTTGTATGGCTGTATCGACGACATGCATTGTATAGTCAAAGCAAGCCGTATACCCGTGGATGACTGTATGATCGACCCGGACTGTATAGTCAAAGGAGGCTGTATAGCCGAAGACGTCACTTGTCTCGATCCACCGCAGGTTAGGGTGAACCTGGAAGGCGAGGAGCCCGGTACATCGGCAGGTGAGGAGAGGATTTCATTAGCGTAACGGAGGCCTTCCGGAGAAATTTCTCACTCGCGCGGCAAAATCCCTCCACCATCGCTTCGCTCCCACCCTTACCTCCGCCCAGAGACTCTCTTCGGTCAGGAAGGGCGTGTCCGAGCACAGTTCGCTAAAGATGTTCGTAGCCAGAACTTTAGCAGAATCTTGTGTATTATCCTCACCTTCGTCGGCTATCTTGCGCCCTGTCCCAGACGCGTTCGTGGAGGCCACGCGCTTCGAAGCCTTCTCCTTTCCCTTTCGGGCTTCGGTTGGTGCGCCGGAAGAACCCCACGTCGCGTCTACCTATTGCCGGGATGATCGAGGAGGCGAACACACTGGTGATCGAGCTGTCCGCGCTTTTCGAATGGACAGGCTCTCCCGGATTCTACGAGATCTTCGGTGGAGCGATTTCCCACGTTCATGGCTGTCATACGAACGCAACTTCCCCGGACGGTTTCTTCAACTATTACTGGGTGGATGACCACATCAACGAAGCCTCGGACGTAGAAATGATGTGCTCCGACATGGACCGCTCCCTCCGCTACGCCATGGTGGCCGTTCTTGGCGCTGACGCCATCAGCACTGAAAAGTTCACTGAGTGAAAGACACGCCAGCGCGTTCTCGGATTGGAGTTCGACTTAATCGATGAAGTGGTCGCACTACCCGTTTTCAAGATCCAAAAGGCACGCAAGATTGTCGCATCTGCTTACTGCGCCTCGACGCTGACCCGAAAAGGGTATCGGTCGTTAATGGTCAGCTTACGGCATGTAGCGACCTGCATTCGGGCCGCACGACCGTGCCTACAGCGTCTCCGCCACCGCGAGGTCCAGCTCTGTCAATTTCAGTGCATCGCCGTAACAGACGCAGTGCGAGAAGACTTGCTCTGGTGGTGGCTTATCCTGCACAACCCTCAGCTGAACGGCGTATCTCTGGAATAATTCAACGACCGCCCACCTCCAGATGTTGTGGCTGAAACGGACGCGTCGGATTTCGGGTTGTGTGCTCTTGAAGTACACGCAAAGACTGCACTGATCTACGCATTTACTCCATCCGAGCAAAAGCTGATAGCGGAATTCAAAAGTGGAGCGGCCTATGGATTCGGCATCAGCTTTCGCGAGCTCCTTTCTTGTGCCTTCGCAGTGCACGCATGGGAAGAGCGATGGTCCACGGACTGTCCTATCGACAGCAGGCCGCAGCATGTGCATTTCCGTATCGACAATACATTTGCTGTCGCATGGCAAAACAAGCTGGCCTCGCGCAACCCCAAAGCTCAAGTCATTATCCACCTGCAAAGCTGGTGGAAAATATCATACCGGCTTCGGTTTTCTGCGTCACACATCGCCGGAATAGAAAATACTCGCGCTGACGCCGGCTTCCGTATTCCCGCTAACCCATCGTTTGCCGCTCTGTTTGCTTCGCTAACACCCGGGTGGTCACAGGTGGCCTCGTCGGCGGACATCCAAGGCCTGACCAGTACCTGGCAATATATCTCCGCGCGCACTCCGTTGCCGACTCCACGTTTGACCAGTACAGCATAGCCTTGAACAGGTGGAGAAGGTGGGCTTCGCGTCGAGGAATTTCGTCTTGGCTTCATGACATGACCATAACTGACAAGGTGCAGCATATTTTGGACTTCGTTTTACATGGATTTCAGTTTGGCTTCGGGTCCGGTGGCCCCATCCAGAGCGACTCCATCATGGCGGTGCTTCATGGTGTTCGCCATTTCCTCGCAGCCTCAGGATACGTGTTTCCGCTTGAACACCCGCACGTCCGCATGCTTCTCAAGGGAATAAGCCGTCGCGACCCACCGCGACGTCGCAAGGCACCCGTGTCAGTCGAACTACTTTCGCGGCTTGGCCATGGATCATCCCCGTGGCAAGCCCTATGGGGGGGCGGGGGGGGGGTAGTGTACTTGGCGTTCTTCTTTCTTCTGAGACGATCAGATATCGTGGCCATCCAGGGAGGATCCTTCAAGTGGCTCGTGCTCCGAGCTCAAGACATCGTGGTTGTGGATACCGCTGGACAGCTGACTCAGCGCCCGTCACAGGCTCAGGCCGTTTAGATTCGCCTCACCGGGTCCAAGACAAATCAAGGTGGGGCATCAACGACAAGAGTGTTATCCGCTCTCGCCATCAATTGTTGTGCCCTGTGTTCGGAACGCTCATTCTCCTTCAAGCAAGGATGCGCCTCCCCACAAACATTCCAGTCGCTGTGTACATCTCGCGCGGAGGGCCGACCAGCCTGTGTATCAAGCGAAGACGTACCCGGAGCCATCAAAAGCGCTGCCCCTCGCACCGGTTAAGACCCCCGCCGGTTCAGCTCTCATCCCTGCGTGCCGGTGGAGCTACACACATGTACCGATCCGGCACGGATGCACTCACAATCCAGTTCCACGGTCGCCGGGTTTCCGACGCGTACAAGACATACACCAGGCTCTGCATGAAGTCCGTCACCACGCTCTCGGCAAACATGGTGGCAGGTCCATCGGGGGATTCGACATTACATTAGTGGAGCCGATTGCATGACCATTAAAGGAGGCACCGCTCTCCTCGTCCCTTTTCGGATAGAGCCGATGGTCATTGCATAAGCTCTCATTAATGTATTTGTTCGTGTGACCCCTAAAGACTGTGGAAAGAGAGAGTTGGGCTGGTGAGTGTGGTCTTTTGTTTTACGACAACACTTGCCAATTAAAATAGCAATATTTAAAAAGCTGGATATTATTGTGATTAAAGAGGCCACATTAGTATACGATTTCTTTAGTTTCTGAAGTAAATGTTTACTGTAACTTTGGGCCACGCTGCACAAGCACTGTGCATTTTTCCGTAGCTCCGCCTATATGTAACACTGCATGTACATTTCTCAAGAAATCACTCGGGGTTGTTAATATATGGCAACCGTGACTAAAATGTAAGCTGGTGCGGGTGATCCTTGCTCAGCTATGAAACCAAGATACACACATGTACATACCTCGCGTTATTAGCTGCACGTATAAGAACAGTGAGAAAAAATAACTGACCGGCGTGTCAGCCACCACGGGTGGAACACCATATGCGTAAAAATTAACCTTCTTGAGTGTGTCGTGACCAGAACATCACGACTACGCACCTGCACAGCATCACATCAAAACACAATTGCACCGGCGTCAGCTAGACGAAACGAATACAGCAGAACTATTGTAAAACGATCGGTCCTCTTCGCCTCAACTATGGCCGCCATCTCGTCCTTTTCTCCGCATCTAGGGCACAAATGGAAATAAAGTTTAAGTATCAGAAACCAATGCAGATCCAAATGTCGTACAGTCACAAAACTACTATGTGGTGGTTTTTGTCCGTATATGCGACGATTGCCTTGCGATACAGCCACATTAAAGTTATATATCAAAGTGCCACAAGTAAAAACACGCGGAGCTTCGCGAGTGTATACTTCATGGCAAGGAGCGCCTTGTCATGTACAGGGTAGTTACGCTCCGCTGGCTTCAGCTGACGCGACGGATAGTAGACCCTACGATCATGGCCCTCGTGATCGTGCTGCATTAGCGCGCATCCGATCGCAAAATCGGACACGTTACACACGATGTGAAATGGACGATCTTGGTCAGCCACTGCCAAGATCGACGCCTCAGTCACGCCCTGCATGACTGCATCGAAGGCCTGCTGACACTCAGCAGTCCAAATCCACTCAGCCTCCTTTTTCAGGAGCTGTGACAGCAGGCGAATCTTACCCGCGTAATTCTCAGCGTACTTGCTCAAGTACGTTGCAAATCCAAAAAAGTGCCTCAGCTTCTTCATGCTACGGGGTTAGACGCAAGCGGCTACACATAGCCACTTGTTACGAAATAGGTTTTTACATTCGTGGGAGATATATCAAAGGATACATTTGACAAACGGTTGGTCTGCATGCATTCAAGGTATACAATGCTTGAAAGTCAATGCCTTAAACCAATTAAAGTAATATGATTGTGTCAGCCATTTGTTGATAAATACCTTTAATTTATAATACTAGATAAAAATAAAAAAAACAAGCAAATAAGCAGCTCTCATTTTACCGGAATATCGGCTTTGCTTTCCTATTTAAGTAAATCTATACTTTCGGACAAAATCATAGTTAATCTAAGTGAATCGCAGCTTACGCTTGATCATCCACGTGAGCTAACGTGTAAGCTGAAGTAGTGGGCTTAAAGTAGGCTCATTACACCTGGTAACAATTTGTACATGTAGTCCGTCCAACGACCGACTAACTAACGAGCTCGTATGGAATACGAACACGGGGCGGAGAACCAGCATCTGGACAGTAATCCGTCCATGCGTAGCCCAAATGTTTCTGCCACACACAGTGTGCGTACAGACTGTCCCCATTCAGAGTGGGAAGCTCTCCAAAGACTGTCAGCAGTCATTGGAAAGGCTGCCGTAGTGACAATGCTACCTACGCTGTCGCCGACAGAACAACACAGTGTTGCTCTGGGATTTTATCGTGAGCGAGCAGCGCGATGCTGCTACTGTTACGAAAGTGTAGTCCAAGATGACACCGCGCATACAGTCGTTGGAACTACACGTCAACAACTATGTGAGGAAAGAGAGTGAGCCTCTTCTCCGATGGTTTGTCGAAATCGACACTGCCATAGCGGCTCGTCATATCACTGACGAGCCGTCGAAGGTTGCGCTCGCCATGCCATGCCTTGGCGGACGAGCGAGGAGCTGGGCGTATGACCGCTGGCTCACCGATCATACGTGCTTTAGAACGTATGCGACAAGCATTTGGGTCCCCTTAGAATGAGTTCCGGTCGAGAGAAGTGTTTCTCGACCTGCAGCAAGGTAAGCATGACGTTCATGCTTACGCCCAACATATGTAGTAGTTGGTCTCAAACATCGTGGCCAATCCGATTGACGAGGTGACAAAGGTCATCACGTTCATGAAGGGTTTGAAGGATGGGTCGGTTAGCCCTTTTGCTACCAAAAACAACGAAAGCTGCATGTTTTGCAAAAGTAGGCGGCAAATCCTTCATATAATAAGCAAAACTTGTTGGTTTTACAAAACACGTCATGTGGTATTTCTCTGGCTGGCCCGTTTAATTATAGCCAATGGCGTTACGAATCAGTTTCACCTTTGCTCAAAATGGTTCGACATATTTATCGTATTTTCTCCAATCAGCAACCAAGCGCAAAACGACGTTAAACACGCAGGAAGTGTTGATTTCTTTTCTTCTGATGGCTAGTGAGCCATTGTAATTCCCTTTCAAAGTGATTGACGCCAGTGCGGTATATGTCAAAAAAACCAGCAGATTGTGTTGATTTTACAAAAATGTTATCTTTTTTGTATGGAGTGCAATTTACTTGACCTACTAAAGGAAGCAAAAGGGTTAAGACCTATCTCTTCCAAGAGTACCCAAGTACTGTCGAAGTTGCGATTGCTCTCGCGATGCAGGGGGAGTTTAGCCTGAAGCAGGCTAAGCGGTATGCGAACGTGGCGAGGATGGCACGTCCGATGATAAGAGCGGGAGGTCCAGAGCCTATGAATACGTCTGCTGCTGGTTGCCAACAGCGTATTGGGAGACAAGTGCGGTTCTACCGATGTGGGTACATCGGATATTTTGCGTGTGAGTGCAGAGCGCCAGTGCACTCTGCCGGGGGCCAACGTGGCGATACCGGGCATCGCTGCGTACAATAAAAAAAGGTGCAGAAACAGTAGGCGCGGGGCGCTATACTGGTATTGCAGTCGCGCGTGTCTACAACGGGCACGCGATGCTGAGGACTGCAGCCCCGGCGAGAGGGACTCTCGCTGCTGAAAGCAAGATAACAAATCAGATTTTGTCATCCTGAAAGTGACGTCGAAGAGAGCAGACTTTATTCGTGCTTTGGTTGACTCAGGTGCGTCAAGCAACTTTGTTCGACTGCTAAGTCTCCTGAAGCTGAACCTCGAGAAAGTGAAAACACCTCGAAGGGTTTTGGAATGCGGTTGCAACACGTGCCATCATCAGTGCGGAGAACCGCGTAGTACACGTGAGCTTCTCGTACAAACACCGGGTGTTTGTGGAAAACCTAATCGTCCTGGAGCCGGACGATAAGTTTGGCTTGGTATTGGGCATGCCGTGCAAGTCACGGCATGATCCAGTGATCAACTATGAAAAGTGTACACTTGTACACTTCGGATGCAAGCGACAGAGAGCGATGGCTTTGTCAGTGTCGCGCATGCACCGCGAGGTGCATCCGATCCCACAGTTGAGGCAGCACCTTACGCTGCAGCCTCCGGTGCCAATTCACAAGGCGCAATGACTGAGGCAGTCGTTGGGTCTGTCTCAAATCGAAAATCAGATTGAGACACGCTCATACTTCAATGACCGTATCAACTCGGGGAGTTGATTGATCAAGTATGAAAGAGATTCAAGTCACATGCAATGGCTATGACGGTGGTGCGTCGGTTCCGGGAACCGACGTATCAGATGCAATGGACTCCAGCTACCGGCAGTAGCTGTGATGGAGGCGCGTCAGCCCCGGGAGCTGACGACGCGGCAAGCAGAGCTGGCGGCTGCAAACGTCCAGCACTGAAAACGCTTGCGTGCTCGCGGGCAGCCGTGCTGTGCGACAAAGCGAAACATAATCAAGCCGGGCTTGATTATTCGCGCCCGCGGAAAGAATCCGCCCGGTTACAACGAAAATCCGTCCAAGGCCGGTCCTGGACGAGAAACATGTGAAGCCGGGCTTCACGAGAGCAAAATACGGAGTAAATGATGCTGGTGCTTGCCGCTCACTTCGTAGACAACAAAACTTCCGACACGGCGAAGGGAGGCAAGTGACCATCCGTCAAACTTCAGCTTAAACATCTGTTCCATCGCCTTTTTCAGGGAGGATCAGCCTTGATTGTTATACACTCCATCAGCCTTTATAAAATCATGAAAGAAATTGGCTTCCAGCTTGACTTTACACGCGTCGGCTCGTTGTCCACCTCCGCGACAGGTAGATTTCGGGCCACGATCCAACGCATCCACTGGAATCGAGCATTGGTAGTCTCAGACACGAAACCATAGTCGCTTTGAGACTGAGAAGCGGTCGCCGAGTTGAAGAGATACCGATAACCGTCGTGCCGCGCCGTCAGAAGCCCATCAGGTTACTGTAGCCCGTATTCGGGATTTGCTTTCGCGCCGGGTCACACAAATTATAGCGAAATAGCCCGTCACCAAGGCTCTCGAAGAAATAAGCAGTAATATTATTGTTCATCGTAGGATCGTGCTCGTGTGTGTAGATCTAGGCAAAAGGTAAAATGAGAGACTCGGAATGAAAGTTAAGCTGCGTACCCGGCGAGTTACGGCCAGTCGATACTAGCAATAAGCAGTCATACCAATTTTTGGTCTATTTTAATCGGTTATACCTAACCGGCTTCTGGAAAGATATTTATTGCAGTTATTGGTTATATCTTTCATTACATTGCTCTAAGTAAAAACAAATTCTTCCATGGAAAGTACCTTAGTTACTTTTCGGATATTCTGTTTCGACCTCTGCCGAGAAGATCCAGCAGCGGCGTAAACACGAGCTACTCCTATAACACATGCAGCACCAAGCAGCTGAAACAGAAACTCTTTTGAAACTTTTAGTAAGAAAATGAATGAGCTACAGCTGTACTGTATTGCTAAACAGGGAAATTATCTTGCAGAGTAGGAAGATACATGCCTTTAAACTTGCTATTATTGTTGACGCCGCGGAGAATCGTGATATAATTTATTAAACTCACAGCTGTCTTGTTTAACGTCGCTACTGGTACCCCACCCAAGTACATTTTCCGTTTGAAATCCACTCCAGCCCAATAGTTAACCATTTGGTCGTACGACCCTTCTACTGATACCCTCAAGGTCAACATTGACTCATGAAGTTCTGCTTGTGCAGAAGTCAGCCTTGAGTCTTTAAAAGGCGATACAAACACGTCGGTTCGGCCATATGCTTGGTCTCCGTAAATAAAGTATTCACGCAATCGCATATCGACACGAATGCGCTCCTCCAGCCCCGACTTGCCTAGCAATGCAACATCGTGGGGACACCCTTTCGACGTGCCCGTCATTATGAAAGATCATGCTGTCCGTCGAGACTATAGTTTGGAGCTTCAGCCCGTGCTTCTTTTTGTGACCACTGCACACACCCTTTTGAGACTTATCTCCTGTAGGTCTGGATATTCCGCGCACTGTACTATCCACAAAGCCCCAAATTTGATCCAGCCCAGCACCTTGGTCGTAAATAGCTTGGCTAAACATGAATTATCTAGATGTACCTAAATCTTATTTACCCTCCAGTGTTCCATTGCTTTTTTTTGATGATAACACGTACTACAAAGTACAAAATACTACTTAGAGCACTTGGCCAGCACCCATACAGTATATCGTCGACAACCCTAGCCATCTATGCGGGTATGATGCTGATGCAGAGTCCTTCCAGTCCACTGCAACACACACGGGAGTGCGAGCGTGTGCGAATGACGTCAGGTAATTTGAAGCACGCTTGTTGGTGTCGTTGCTGGCGGTGTGTTAAGCGATAGGAGACTAGATATATGCCTTCAGTGACGTTGCTAATATCAAACTAGATATGGGGAACGGAGAAGCGGGGAGTAGAATCGTGGAGAAGCGCCAAACCGCGGTGACGTAGTTTTGAAGCTGCATCCCAGTCTCCATGTAGTTGCTTCACACACGAAGCATCCAGCATTCCCCTCGCCAACCGACGATTCGTCATGATATCTTCATCGCTATCGAAGTCCATTTCAGCGCTGTTTGCCACTAATCCCCTATCCGATTCCGTTTCGTCGCAAAAAGCACGAGCACAACTTCTCGTCACCCCAGTAGGAAACGAAACGAAAACAGCAAAACAATCACAAACTATCAAATTCAAATCAGTTTCGTTTCGTTTCGAGCTGCCTAAGCGCTCTATTGTTGCTTTAGAAGCACGATTAAAAGCGTGAAGTGTATACAAATCTGATCACGCCCGTCACTCCAACAACCCTCGCTCTACTTTCGGGGTGTTCTATCACGTCTTCAACCACGAACACCCACTCTCGGAGCCTGAAAGATTTACTGAATGCCAAGCTGACATGGCGATTCACCAGCTCTGCGTTTGACCTCTCTTGACATGGCTTTGCTACACCGAACTGGCGCACTTTATCCCAGCCTAAATAAGAGTTTGGAGTAGGATTGTTTTGGTTTTAGAATGACCAAATACCAGCTGAAGGGTACTCAATACTCAATAAACCCTCGTCACATTCTCCTTTCTGCCTGTACTGAGCTGCCCATTTCTAGTGTTATTGACAATGTACATGTAGAGCAAGCCCCGCCGAGGAGCCTTCCCCCCTTCCCTCCTCCTCATCAGGGCTCCCGATTATGGCATTGTTATTTAAAGGGAGCCCTCCTTAACCATAAATAATGGCATTGGGCAGCTAGTGCCATCACATACATTATGTCATGCACTGCGAACAAATAATAAATAAGAGCATAATGTAAAGCAAACCAACACCATGTTAATAAATAGCGAGTGGCCTCGTCTACAGTCTGAGCTGACCAATACTCACCATTTTGGCTTAAGAACAGCAGTATTTCTAATGTAATAGGCTGCAAGCTGTGGCGCTCTTGCCCGTACGTCGTCCTGACGACGCTAAAGAACATCTCAACAAGGTTAGAAGTAGGTGGAATGCAGCTAAGCAGGTCGTACCGCGGCTGAACTGCTGCTAAACCGCGACGTTTTTGTAGACTCGCCACGAATGATCCTTCATCTCCACTGTCTTCGGCTTCTGCTGCAGTGCGTGCAGGTTTTTCTTCCTCTTCCAGGCAGCCGAAGGGCTGCAGCACTGCCTTATCGGCTTTCGTTAGTCTTTGGCTCCCTCCCAGGACAGGCACACACGCCGACTCGAAGTCTGGGCTGTGCACAATGTCCGCGCGTGGTTCTGTGTCACACAAATAAATTTGTTAATAAATCAGCGTGTTAGTAGAATAAAAAACATAATAACGTACCAAGAAACCTTGCGTAATGTGGTCTTAGGGCAATTAATCCGTCGGACCACACACGCACGTCCAGCAATGTTACACATCTAGCTTGAAGTGCCTTAGACACGGACTCAACCTTTTTTTTAGGTCTTTTAGCTGCAAAAGAAGACGCTTGTTACAGGATGATGCGGGGAGGACGTCCACAATGTCGTCGCCCGTGGGGTCGAGGTGCTCCAGAAGCTTGAAATACCGGTGAACCATGCTGAACGTTGAGCTCCATCGTGTGTCCTGTCGAATTATAGGACGGAGGGAGGTTTTCGACCTGCAATATATAAAGCCATACAGAATAAAACATATTAAGTTAGCAACACATTTTACAAATAAATACCAAAAATAGTAATTACATGAGTTTAGCCGACTGCTTGAGTGTACGTAGGCGCACCATCAGAGCTTGAACACCGGATAGGTCGTCTTCATACTGCATATCAACTTGAACTGCCCTGTTCAGACGATGGCTAGCACAGCCAACGAGCGGCACGCTAATGAGCGTCGCTAGTAGCCGGTTAATGGCACAGTTGTCCCCTACAAGAAACAAACAGGCATCCAGCTGCAAACTAAAGTCGCGGGGCAGCATTCCAGCTAGGAACTCGTAGTGTCCGCGCGCAGAGAGATCTTCGTTCGGCTCGCTCAGCAGTGGTGCCATACACAGGAGCGGGGTCTTTACGACGCCGTCCACCTCGTAGCAAGCAAAGACGGCGACAAAATGCTCCGACGCGTGGCTCCAGCCGTCCAGGATGAGACCAAATCGCTGAGACATCTCGGACGCGATGTGACGCTCCACAATCCGAGTGAGACTTTCCATTGCTCGCTGAAGTGTCTCGACACAAATCGGGTCCAAATTAGAGTATCTGAGTAGCACAAAATTTAGTTAGCCTAAATAAAATCTACATATCTAAATCTGGCTAAACGATGGTTACCTTCTAGCAGCGGCATTCTCACAGAAGTGGAGTGGGAGACCGTTCTTGACAATCCAGTCGAGCCAGCCAAATATGTTGAGGGCTGACCGACGGACGTAGTCTAGCAGCGAGCCTGTCTCGGCGGTAGCTGCAGTTAGCACAACAGCCTTGAAGTCCGGGTGTTCCCGACGGACGTGCTGCATTAGGTTGGAGTAGCCACTTCGGCGAGTCTGCTTCCGAATCGTGTCACAACGACAGCGGAAGTACCCCGAGACGATCTCGTCCTCGGCGGGACGGCACGGTCGGAAGTAGAGCCCAGTAACCTGGGCTGGCGTGAAGGTGGCGTGGCGGGGGAGCGTGGCAAGGACCATAGTAGCTTAGCGAGGGGCTTTGTTCGAGCTGCTTAAATTAAAAATGAGGACGTGAGCAAGCTGTGTCGTATAGCTGGCTTAGAGAAGTGCTGGTAGCAGAGAGTTTAAGTAGTGAAAAGTCATGATTGGTTGTGAGAAGTACATAATGATAAAGATGGTTTTTTTATAAATTATGTCGGATGATTCTTTAAGCAAATAAACTATAAAAAACATCCAGGTAATCGAAGAAATAATATATTTATGATTTCATTAGAAATAATTGAAAAGATCATGCCATAATCGGGAGTCCTGCTCCTCACACACGCAATCAGAGTACCCCTAAAGT
>NW_003303744.1:1520105-1521247 GCF_000142945.1 Phytophthora infestans T30-4
CCATTTGACTAATTTTAGGAGTTTTCAAGACAATAACCTCCACTCGTTCCGCGCTGTTTTCCCCAACCTCGTGACGTTGGACTTGACCGACAACAACTTCAGTGACATCCCAGCCAGCCTCTTCATCCATGACAGGCTGAAAGAGTTAAAGATCAAAGGGAATCCTCTCGCTTCTCCCTGGTTTACTCAAGACCAAGCCTCGTTCCTGAGCGAACTGATCATGCTAGAGCTCGAGAACTCCGATTTCTTAAAGCCCATCGACAGCTGCAGCAGCGCCAACCAACTCAAAGTGCACTCGCTGACTGTCTGCATCTCCGACAGCTCGAACGACGACAACGACAGCAACAACCAAGCCTCCAGCTCGTCGTCGGACGTGTTGGTTCTTGTGGGCTCCATCGTCGGAGGCCTGTTAGTGCTCGTTGCTGTGGTGCTAGCTGGCATTTGGCTGTACAGGATGCGCGTACGAAGACACGACAATCGCTCCCGAGTAGTTCGTGAGTCGTACTTTGGTGGGCTATCGCCGCCTCTCGCGCGATCTCCAGTTGATAAAGGCTACCGTGGTGGTCGACGCACACCTGTGAGTGGAGGCCCACGCTTCTGTAGCGACTATGAGTACGAGGAGAGTAATTACTCGCCTCGTATCTCGACTCGTAGTACACAGAGTAACCAAAGCTCAACGGCGTATTCACTCTGGAACGACGAGGAGTTATTGTCGCTGCAGGTGAAGTATGACGAGATTGAGGACATTGGGACGATCGGCAGTGGAGCGTTCGGGATCGTGTGGCTAGTGAAGTACCGTGGCTCTCAATTGCTGGCGTCCAAGCGAGTGCGTTCCGACCTGGTGACGAAGCAGAGAACGCAAGCTTTTATTGAGGAGATCAAGATGGTGGCGCCTTTGGATCACCCGAACGTCGTGCGTCTTCTTGGATGCGCTTGGACGATCGAGAGCGACTTGCAGGCGCTGTTCGAGTACATGGAGGGCGGTGACTTACGTGACTACCTCGTGGATCCGACGTCTCCTCGCCATTGGAGTCAGGAGTTGCTGCAACTAGCTGCCGATATCATCGAGGCGTTGGTGTACGTGCACTCGTTCACACCGCCACTAGTGCATCGGGATCTCAAGTCACGGAACGTGTTGCTAA